>NC_132863.1:16627500-16932500 GCF_048164855.1 Canis lupus baileyi
TCTAGCAAGGTGAACCAGATGATTGGCACTAACTGTGGCAGTACTATTTCCCAAGCCAACTTGAAAGCAGCAAGACAAAAGAAGACACTAACTTATAAGGGAAAACCCACAAGTCAAGCAGGCTATTTTTTGTCAAATACTTTGAAAGCCAGAAAGGAGTTGCATGATGTATTCTAAGTGCTGAATGGGAAAAATCTGCAGCCAAGAATAGTCTATCTAGCAAGGTTATCATTCAGAATAGAAGGAGAGATAAAGAGTTTCCTAGACAAACAAAAACTAAAGGAATTCATAACAACTAAACCAGTCCTGCAAGAAATATGAATGGAGACTTTTTGACTGGAAAGGAGAGACTATAAGTGACAGTATAAAGGTAGAAAACACAAAGGCAGTAAAAATGAATTATTTCTGTAAAAAATTAGTTAGGAACTCACAAAAATAATATATACTTAAAATGTAGGGAGGAGAGGTAAAAAGAGGGGGTTCAAATTAAATGACTATTAATACTCCTGGGTTGTAAACGTGATTCAACATTCACAAATCAGTGTGATACATTACATCAATAAGAGAAAAGATAAGAATCATATGATCATTTCAACATATGCAGAAAAAGCATTTAACAAAGTACAACATCAATTCATGATAAAAAAAAACCTCAAAAAATAGGTTTAGAGAGATATACTTCAACATAATAAAGGCCATGTATGAAAAACCCACAGTGAACATCATACTCAATGGGGAAAAACTAGGCCTTTCCCTAAGGTCAGGAACAAGACAAGGATGTCCAATTTCACCACTTCCATTAAACATAGTGCTAGAGGCCTAGCCATACCAATTAAGCAATAAAAAGAAATAAAAGGCATCCAAATTGGTAAGGAAGACGTAAAACGTTCACTATTTACAGATGACATGATACTATAAACAAAAAACCTGAAAGACTACACCAAAAACTGCTAGAATTCATAAATGGATTCAGTAAAGCTGCAGGATACAAAAATCAATGTACAGAAATCTGCTGCATTTCTATATACCAATAATGAAGCAGCAGATAAAGAAATTGAGAAAACAATCCTATTTTAAATTGCACCAAAATAATAATAAGGTACCTAGGAATAAGCCTAACCAAAAAGGTAAAAGATCTGTACTCTGAAAACTATGAAACATTGATGAAAGAAATTGAAGATAACACAAAGAAATGTAAAAACATTCCATGCTCATGGATTGGAAAAACAAATATTGTTAAAATATCTATACTACCTGAAGCAACCCCTATAAAAATGCCAGGAGCATCTTTCACAGAACTATAACAAACAATTCTAAAATTTGTGTGGAACCACAAAAGGTCCCAAATAGCCAAAGTAATCTTGAAAAAGAAAAGAAGATGGAGACACTACAATTCCAGACTTCAAGTTATATTACAAAGCTGTAGTGATCGAAACAGTATGGTATTGGCCTCCAAACAGACACATAAATCAGTGGAACAGAATAGAAAATTCAGAAATAAACCCATAACTAGATGATCAATTAATGTTCAACAAAGCAGGAATGTATATCTATGGGGAAAAGGACAGTCTTTTCAACAAAGAGTGTTGGGAAGTGGACAGCAACATCCAAAAGAATGAAACCGGACCACTTTTTTATGCCATACACAAAAACAAGTCCAAAATGGATTAAAGACCTAAGTGTGAGACCTGAAACCATAAAAATCCTAGAACATAGGCAGTAACTTCTTTGACATATGCCCTCACAACTTTTTTCTAGATAAATCTCCCAAGGCAGGGGAAACAAAAGCAAAAATTACCATTAGGTCTATATCAAAATAAAAATCTTCTGTATAGTGAAGGACATAATCAACAAAACTAAAGGTTACTTTTGGAATAGGAGAAGATATTTGCAATTGACATATCCAAGAAAGGATTAGTATCCAAAATATATAAAATCTTATAAAACTCAATAACCATAAAACAATGTAATTAAAAATCAGGCAGAAGACTTTTCTCCAAAGAAGACATCTAGATGGCTAACAGAGACATGAAAAAACGTTCATCATCACTTACCATCATGGAAATGCAAATCAAAACTACAATGAGATACCCCTCACATCCATGAGAATGGCTAAAGTCAACAACACAAGGAACAACAGGTGTTGGTGAGAATGTGGATAAAAAGGGACTCTTGTCCCTGTTGGTGGGAATGTAAACTGGTGAAACCACTGTGGGAAACAGTGTGGAGTTTCTTCAAAAACTTGAAAATAGAACTACCCTACTCTCCAGCAATTGCCCTACTGGGTATTTACACAAAGAGCACAAAAACACTAAGCTAAAGGGATACATACATCCCTATGTTTATAGCAGTGTTATTTATAATAGCCAAGATATGGAAGCAGCCCAAGGGTCCATCGATTGGTCAATAGATAAAGTAGATGTGAGATATATATATATATATATATATATATATATATATATATATATATATTATTCCAGCCATAAAAAAGAATGAAATCTTGCCATTTTCAAGGATATAGATGGAGCTGGAGAGTAAAATGCTGGTGAAATGTCAGTCAAAGAAAGAAATATACCATATGATTTCACTTATCTGTGGAACTTAAGAAACAAAATAAATGAGCAAGGGGAAGAAAAGAGAGAGAGAAATCAAGAAACAGACTCTTAACTAGAGGGGAAAAAACTGATAGTTACAAGAGGGGAGGTGGTGGTGGGGATGGGTTAAATAGGTGATGGGGATTAAGGATGCACTTATGGTGAGTAGCAGGTAATGTATAGAATTGTTGAATCACTGTATAGTATATACCTGAAACAGTATTAACACTGGAATTAAAATAAAAATGTAACATGGCAAGTTTGTATTTTTTTGTTGGAATGTAAAATTATAAAGAGATGTCATCTAAAAGAAATGTTTGTGTTAGCCAAAAAAAAAAAGCCATGAAATATTGCTTATCCATATCATCCACAAATATGAACATGAAGAAAATAATCAAGGAGGATGTAAGATTTAGTGGTCTCTGAAAACCTTTCCATTTAGAGATTCCACTGGTGTCTTGTCTTCGAACATGACCCTTTTGTCATCACCAAGGACTTCCCATCATCCTTCAAAAAAAAAAAAAAATCCCAAAATATTATGTCATGGCTTAGGAGGCACTGTTGATTTGTTCAACCTATTTCCTGATCATATCTTCCATCACCCTCCCTTTTGAGAACTATAATTTAGCCATAATGACCTTTCTAGTCCTCAGAACCTGTCAACTTGGAAACTTCATAGATCATCCTACCTGGAAAGATCTCTCTTTTTCTTAAGATTGTTCTTCCTCATCTTCAGGTCTGTTGAAAACTTAGACTTCCAGGATTTCCCTCAGAAATTCTGATTCATTAGCCTGAAGTGAGACACAGAAATTTGCATTTTAATAAGAACTTGGGGGCAGTACTTATGTAGACAGTTCATGTACACACATTGAGGAGACTTAATTTCAAATTCTTATTTTTTTAAGATTTTATTTATTTATTTTATATAGAGAGACAACATGAGATGGAGGGACAGATGGGGAAGGTAAGAGAGAATCTCAAACAGACTCCACACTGAGTAAGGAGCCCAATGTGGGGCTTGATCCCGGGACCCTGAGATCATGACCTGAGCCCAAGGCAGATGCTTAACCAGCTGAGCCACCCAGGCACTCTTCAAAAGTGATTTTTAATTGAAATAAAAAATGTAAGCTCTAACAGAGATCATCCTATCTGTCTTTATTCATTTGCCTTCATTTATAGATATTCCATCACAGCTCAGAGCTCTGCCTAGTACTATATTGTACTTTATCCTTTTGTTTACAGTCTTTCTCTCCCTCTTATAGTGTAAACATCATGTAGGGAAGGACTTTATCCATTGTTTTTTGCTACCTCCCAGAATAGTTCAGACTCAATAAATATTAAACTAACAAATATTTTTAGCTCTTTGTTTTATAATTTTTCTGTTTATATGTATTTTTTTCTTCAGAAGCATTTTATATTCCATTAGCACTACCAGAATAAACATAGCTCCTGGTGTGTGGAAAGTATGGAATAAATGTTTACTGAATAATTAAATGTTTTCTTTTTCTACATATTTTATATATTTCATATGACAATTAAAGTAATGTAATCCTTTTGTGTTAAGTTTCTTTGAAAAAAAAAAAGTTTCTTTGATACCAGTTGAAGTTTCAACAGTTCTGATTTGGTTGAGATAAGGCAGATGTGTCAGTGGACATTTTGATAACTATCTGTCTCCAAAGATGTGACCAATGGGATGGCCTGAGTGAAGCTAGGAGATTCATATTTTCTTTTCCAAGTAATTTGGCACAAAATAAACACCTGCTTGATGGCAACATAGTTGTTAAAAAGACACCTTAAGATATTCACCTCAACTACAGAGGGCTTTTGAGTCCAAGGGAAGATTCTAAATTCAAAATTATCTTCATACTAACAGACCAAGCTAAATAAAATAAAATAAGATTTCTGAAAAGAGCACCAACTAGAAATATGTTAAAATCAGGTTGATATGCTCTATAATTAAAACTTTACCTATAATAGAGGTCCTTACCAAAGACAGAGAGGGAAAAGAGATATGGAACCATCTCCACGTTAGTCTAGCCTTCACTTCAAAACAAAGAGAAGTGCAAGTACAGAGAATCCTGGGAATCTGCCCTGGTTTTTCATCATGACTGATGTGAATGATAAAGAAGGAAGACTTAAGTTTGAGGAGAAATCAGAAATCTGTAAATAAAACTGCAAGGTGTTATAAAGGATCACCTTAATCACTTCCCCATCTCCTGTCTTTCTGTGCTGATAGAATCATCAAACCACCTCCCACTCCCCAATCCCTCAGGTTGAAATCCTAGTCTCGCTCCCCTCATGCTAAGAAAAAGCCAGTTGGATTCTCTGTAGGTGAGCAGTAACCCCTGTGAGTAAACCTCTGTAAGGAAGTAGTTATCATGCTATCTCTCCATCATAGCCACTTTATCAATATGAACACCTCTTCTATTCTTTTCCTGTTCAGATTCTGCAACCAGAATCGACAAATGTATATATTTCAAACTTGTGCTTCCACCTTCTCAAGGTGAGACTGTGAGTCTTAATTACTGAACTGATGACAACTCTGCTTTCCTGGTTTTTAAATTGCAGTTTGTTCTAAGAATTTCATAAAAGAAATATAAATGAATGAGTCTAACACATACTGGCTTCTTTGTTTACATCTATATTATTATTTCCCTCATTGTGAAAATATCCCTATCAGTAATTGTTTAGTCTTTTTTTTTCTTTTTAGATAATTATGTATCATATATGCAAGTGAGGATGAAAAAGTGCATAACTCCAAGCCTACTTCATCTCTTATAAGCTTACATCTCTCTGTCTCTGTCTCTGTCTCTCTCTCTCTCTCTCTGTCACACACACACACACATGCACTTTTTTCTTTTTTCATAAATTCAAGAGAGTCCTATTGCCAATACTTTTTTTTCACCTACTATCACACAGAATGCAATGGCACTTCTAGAAACGAATTCAGTCTGGCAGAATGAAGGCAGGTTCGAGTGTACCTTCTTAGTTCCCAAATACTCCCACTAAGTAAATTTCTCAATTGGTAAATTAAGATTTTCAAAGCTGTGAAAAGAAACTTGAGATTTATGGTTGTGCGTTTTGGTACATGTGAAATAATTTTTTACTGCTACTGTCATCAAAATCATGAAAGGTTTCGGAGTGTGTCTGGGGTGGAAACTATTCTTACCCTAGGGAGGAAGTACAGAGTGTACTTTATGTAAAGTCTATTGCTTCAATTCTTATGCTTTGCTTTCTGCCAGAAAATGAAGTAGTTTGCCATTGAGAAGGGACTGTCTAAATGTGGCAAATGCAGTAGGCTTAGTAAACAAGAACATGACTGTATCTAATCTAACCTTCAAAGAATTGAGAATGCATATACTAGAAGAAATAACTAACAGTGTTAAAATTCAAGAGCATTTGAACTCAATTCTAAGATTTTCTCGTTCCCTTTCATTACATTTCAATTCTCTAGCGGCATGACAGGTAATTTGTATCACATGTCCACCAACAACTGTATGGCCCTCTGGCCAGTATTCAATGTTAAATAATGATGTAATATATATCATGATTTCAATTTTATGATCTCATAGAATGAACACCTGTTTAGTGAGTGAACTAAAAAAGTAGCCTATTAAATATTTTGTTTGCTTGTTTTTTTTTTTTTTCTGAAACAGCTTGATGGCTTAATGGAGTATGAAAATGAAAAAAAAACTGCAGAATTTCTTAAGTGCTCATTCATCTAATTTATATGTGAAAAGACTAATTCCTGAATAATCTTTAAATAATAACAAAGTACATAGAAGAACTTCTGGCTGGATATAGTACCCCCATAATGTCAACATATCAGCAAATTATCCTTTGCATACACTTCATAATTCACATGATCCTTGATTAATAACTCTTGCCTATTGCATTCTTAACTCAGAGATTTCAAATGGGAACATTTCTAGTTAAAAATAGCTCAGTAAATTATAGATTTCTCTAGTTAGCCTGGAAGAAGTTGTTTTCATTTGTTCAAATCAATGTGAGAATTAGCATTGAGTGTTTTGTACACTTAACAAATGAAACAGAAAAGCTGGTATTCTTTTTGGCAAATTTTTAGTGATGGTCTTGTTTGTGAACTTTATTCTTTCAGTAAATTAATACTCTGGGTATGTGGGTGACCCCATCTCGTCCAAGATTTTATTTGGCCGTCAGTCCTCTAGCACTTTGGTTGTGGGGAGATTGTCCCCTGCGATGGAAACGGAGTGCTCCAGATCAATGAAAGCACCCTTTCTAGTGTACTGTGGCCACCACTCCTCTGTTATGTTAAGGATCAATGGAATCTGACACACTGTTTCTCAATCTCAGGAGAGTCATATTGCTAAACAGTTGAAATGTGTAAGGAATGGCTCTGTAGAAGAAAAGAATGGAGTGGCTGTTTAGTCAAACAGGGAGTCTTAGGTGACAATTCCTGTTGGGCTCCTAAAAGCTATTTCTCTCTGTTCTTGTTGTTCACTGTGAATGTGGGTCACAGGAGCAATGTCATCTTCTATTCACACAGCTTGAAGTCGAAGTCCAGCTCCTTGTTTGTCTTCCATATAAATAGGACAAATTGCTTTTTCTCTGCATGGTGTAACTTCATTGAAACATTATATTCTGTCAGGTAAAGTTCTCTTATTTTTCCTTCCTATTCATTCAGCAAGCACTTCACCTCAGACACCATCTGGTGGTAATAGGTACTATAAGGGGAAATGAACTAAGCAATAAAAATGGCTTATATTTATTGAGAGCTTATTAGAGGCTGGCCACTTTCTAAGCTCTTTACATGTATTAAATCATTTGCTATATTTATGAGGTAGATATATTATTATACCAATTTTATAGAGGAGAAAATTCATTTATAGAGGGAGTTAGCCAATGGTAGATCTGATTGGTGAATCTTGATAATCTAACCTAGATCCTGCACTCTTGACTATAGAATGGCTGTTGGGTCTAATTCTAGGGGTTAAGAATCTATATTCTTGAGGTAGTAGGAAAATAATTATTAAAATCACATGAAAAAAATAAAATAAAAAAAAATCACATGAGCATTTTTAATCTGTCTGTAAGATTCAATGAGCTGTACATTCACGATATGTGTACTTATGGCCTTAGTGCATGTTATGGACTGAATGTTTATATCTCCCCCAAATCAATACTTTGGCATCCTAACCTCCAATGTAATGGTATATGAAGAGGTGGGAATTTGGAGAAGTAATTAGGTCAAAAGGATGAAGCCCTCATGAATGAGATTTGTGCCCTGTTTAAAAGGGACCCCATTAGCTCTCTTTTCCTCTTTCACCATGCGAAGATACAAGGAAAAGTTAGCAGTCTGCAACCTACACATGGGTCCTCATCAGAACTTAACCATGCAGGCACTCTGCTCTTGGATTTCCAGTCCACAAAAATGGGAGGAAATAAATGTCCATTGTTAATAAGCCACCCAGTCTATGGTACTATCATTGTGGCCTGAAATGGCTAAAACCATGCACAATTTAAACCTGAAAGATAATCACATGAGTAAGGCTATGACAACATAGAACAACCTATGTGCATAAATGCTGGGGCAAAGCTTTAAAATGAAGGCTCTAAAAGCTATAATAAGGATGTCTGTGTGCATGTCCCTAAGCAATTCTATCACTGTTGAAACCAGACATGCTTGGAAATCTATCCATTAGCACATATGTTTTACTATCAAACCCATGATGTCATTCTTGTTAGGAGGCACAAACAAGTTTACATTAACCATATTGAAAAACTAAATCAAGTTATGTGATTCAGGTTTCAAAATTTGTATGAATTCTCACTTTAATCTAGACCTGGGCCTCCTTAAAGAGCTGTGTACTCACTCTTATCTGTAGGTCAGAATTTACAATGGGAATTGCCGTCACTGAATTGAGGAACCTAAATGCAATGGGAGTAATTGAATCCCATAGTAGCAGGGCCAAGTGGCAGAACTCACCCATCAGAGGCAGTATGGATGTGGTTACCATAATGGACAACAGGTCAAAGCAACAAACAGAATACTCTGATTCATGCAGACCTATGGCTCTGGCTAGTCAATCATGGGGTTCCTAAAAGTGAGATAAGTAGGAAGACTACTAAATTCTTACTTGATCTGTATAAACAAAAGAGTTTTAGGTCAATGAACAAAAGTCCTACTTGAATCATAAAAACAGAAAGTCATAGCCCTTCAGTCAGTTCCCAGACTTGAGCCAGTTTATAGAACCAGAACCTCTTGAATGAAGGGGAAACTGGATCCCCTTGAGGAAGGATCCCCGTAAACTGCCAAAATTTGTCCTGTTAATCTTTCTCCCAGACTTCTCCAAAGGGATCTATGGCTTTTTACTAGGGTAACTGTCCATTGGCAAAAGAGAAATAATCAGAATTTTCAGGGATTGCTGGATATTGGCTCTGAGACACTAATTCCAGGACATCCAAAATAATACTGTGGCCCACCAGTAAGTAGGGGTTTCTGGAGGCCAGATGATCAATAGAGTTTTAGCTGAAGTTTGTTTCACAATGGGATGGGCCTAGTGGGAACATGTCCTGTGGTTATTTCCCCAGTTCTGGAATGTACAATTGGAATAGCTGTACTTAGCAGCTGCCAGAATCACTACATGGTTCCCTGACCTGTAGAGTGAGGGCTATTACGGGAAAGGCCAAGTGAAAACTACTAGAACTACCTCTACCTAGGAAAATAGCAAAACAAAAGCAATACTGCATTCTTGGAGGGACTGCAGAGAATATTGCTACCACCAAGGACTGAAATATGCACGGGTAGTGAGTTTTACCATATCCCTTTCCAACTTGCCTATTTGGTCTTTGCAGGATACAGTTGGATCTTGGAGATTGACAATAAGTTGTCACAAGCTTAACCAGGTGGTAAATCCAATTTCAGCTGCTCCAGATGTGGTTACATTGTTTGAGCAAACTAACACATCCTCTAGTACCTGGTATGCAGATATTGATCTGGGAAATGCCTTTTATCTCCATCCCTGACTATATGGGGCATCAGAAGCGGTTTGCTTTCAGTTGCTAAGGCCAGAAATATTACATCATTTTTCTATCTCAGAAGTGTATCTAAAGATCTAGGTCATAATTTAGCTCAAAAGACTATTGATTGCTTTTTCCTTCCACAAGAAATCACTCTGATCCATTATATTGTTGATATTATAAGACCTAGGGAGCAGTGAGTAGCAACTGTTCCAGATTTATTGGTAATACATCTGCATATCAAAGGATAGAAATAAATATGACAAAAATTCAGAGGGCTTCTACATCAGTGAAATTTCTAGGGGTCCAGTGTTGTGGAGCATGTCGAGATATGCCTTCTAAGGGAAAGAATAGTTGCTGCATCTGGCCCCTCCTACAACCAAGAAAGAGGCACAATGGCTAGTGGGATGCTTTGGTTTTTGGAGGACACTTATTCCTCATTTGGGTATCTTACTCCAACTTATTTACTGAATGACCCAAAAAGCTGCTAATTTAAAATGGGTTCCATAATAAGAGAATGCTCTATAATAGGTCCAGGCTACCAGGCAAACTGTTCTGACACTGGGCCATATCATCTAGCAGTTCCAATGGCATTTAATGTGTCAGTGGAATAGGGATGGAGTCTCTGGCAGGCCCCTGCAAGTAAAGGCCTTTAGGTTGTTGGAGAAAAGCACTACCATTTTCTGCAGGTAACTATTCTCCATTTGAGAATAGCTCTTAGCCTGCTACAGGCCTTAATAGAGACTCAATGCTTGACCATGGGTCACCAAGTTTCCATGTAACCTGCGCTGTTTATAATGAACTGAGCATTATTTGACTTAACAGCACAGCAGCACCATGTCATCAAATGGAGGTGGTATATAGGAAGTGGTGCCACAGCAAGCCCTTAATGTACACATAAGTTTTATGAAGAAGTGGCCCAAATGCCCTAGTCCCCACTGTTGTTACATTAACTTCCCTCTCCCAGACTGCGCTTATGGCTTCATGGGAAATTCTCTAAGATCATGACAGAGGAAGAGAAGACTTGAGCCTGGTTTACAGATTTATGCTTGATATGCAGGCAATAATGGAGAGTGGACATCTGTACACTACAATTCCTGGGACATCTCTGGTGGACAGATGTGAAGAGAGATCTTCCCAGTGGACAGAACTATAGCAGTGAGCCTTATTCTTCACTTTTCTTGAAAGGAGAAATGGTCAGATGTGTGATTATATACAAATTCATGGGTTATGGCCAATGGTTAGGCATGGTCAGAGACCTGGAAGGAAATGATTGGAAAATTGGTGATGAGGAAATTCAGGAAAGATGTAGATGGTTCTCTCAGAATGGGAAAAAGTGAAGATATTTTTGCATGTGAGTTCTCATCAAGAGGTGACCTCAACAGAGGAGTATTTTAATAATCAAGTGAATAAAATTACTGTGTGAATACCAGTTGGCTTCTTTCCCCAGATATTTCTTTCCCCCAAAAAGTTCATGAACATAAAAGTGATGGTGGCAGAGATGGAGATGACGCATGGAATTAGCAATATGAACTTCCAGTCACCAAAGCCAACCTGGCTAGAGCCATTGCTGAGTGCTCAATTTGCCAGCAACAAAGACCAATACTGAGTCTGGGATATGACAATATGGCATTCTTTCCAAAGGTACTCAGCCAGCAACCTGGTGGCAGGTTGATTACACTGGATGACATCCACCATGGAAAGGATAGCATTTTGCTCTTACTGGAATATACTCTGGATACAAATTTGCCTTCCCTGCAAGCAGTAGTTCTGCCATATGTAGATTTACAGAATGCCTTATCCACCATTATGGTATTTCACACAACATTGCTGCTTCTTCTTCTTCTTCTTCTTCTTCTTCCTCTTCTTCTTCTTCTTCTTCTTCTTCTCCTCCTCCTCCTCCTCCTCCTCCTCCTTCTTTATTAATTTTTCCTTTAGCATTGCTTCTAATTAAGGAAATACATAGCAAATAAAGTGTGGCAATGGGCCCATGCTCATAGAATTTACAGGCATTCCCATGTCTCCACCATTCTAAAGCAAGTGGCTTAATAAAATGGTGAAATGGCCCTTTGAAGACTCAGGTACAGTGCCACTCAGCTGGACTACAGCAAGGCTCTTCAGAATGTTATGCATGCTCTGCATCAGGATCCATTATGAGGTGGTATTTCAATAGCCAGGATTCATAGGTCAGGGAATCAGAAGTGGAGATGAGTGGCAGTAGTCACTATTATTTGCTAGTGACCCACTAGTTAAATTATTGCTTCCCATGGCCATGACCTTATGGTCTGCTAGCCTATAGGTCTTAGATCCAATGGAATGCTTCCACCAGGAGACACAAGAGTAATTCCATCAAACTCAAAGTTAAGACTACCTCTGAGATATTTTGGGTGTCTCATGCTTCAGAACCAACATGCACAGAAGGGAATTACTGTGCTGGCTGCTAATTGATTCTGATTACTAAGGGGAGATTGGACTACCTCTCCATAACAAATATAAGGATTATGTCTGAGATACAAGAAATCTCTTAATATGTCTATTAGAATTAACATGCGCTATGATTAAAGTCAGTGAAAAAGTGTGACACTCAATTTGAGTAGGACGACGAATAACCCCAGACCTTTCTGAAATGGAAGTGCAGGTCCCTGACTAGATAAAGAACCAACTGAGATGTTTTCAGAAGACAAAGAGAATACAGAGGGGGTAGTAGAAGAAGGTAGTCATAAAAAAACAGTTACCAAGTAATTAATTACTGAAATGAGGACTGCGATTGTCATGAGTATTTCCCACTTATTTTGTTATGAATGTTTGTGTGAATATGAATATAAGTGTATTTTTATATATCTTTGTTTTCTTCCTTCTTTTTCCTTATCCTTACATAAGATATACTGACTTTGTATCATAGTATCCAATTACCGTTCATTTTAAATCAGTATTTAAGTCATGGGGTATCAAGAAGCGTAAACATCACTCAAGAACTTTATCTTCTTTTCTGGAGAAGGAGTTAGGGTACTTTTAGTTGTATGCAGGATAGTTGTATCACATTAAGTGAAATTATGACATTGTTATTATCTATATTTGGAGATCAAGTATCATTTAAAGAGATGTACATGGGTGCCTAGTAAAGGATGAACTTGTGATGGTTAATTTTATTTGTCACTTTTACTTGGCTGGAGGAGTTGAGGCTTTTGTCCAACATTACTCTGGGTGTGTCTATGTGGGTATTTTTGGATGAGATGAAAATTTGGATCTGCAGACTGCTTCCCCTAGTGTGAGCGCCCTCACTCAATCAGTTGGAAGTCCAAAGAGAACAAAAAGGGTCACACCATAAGATGAAATTTCTCCTGCCTGATTCCTTGAGCTGGAACATTGGTATTAGTCTTTTTCCGCCTTCAGACACAAAATGAAACAACAGCTCATGAGTATGGAGCCTGTCAGCTTTCAGATTGGAACTCATACCGTTGGCTCTCTTGTTCTCAGACCTTCAGACTTGGGCTGGAACTAAAACCATACCTTTGGCTTTCTTGTGTCTCCAGCTTGCCAACTGCAGATGTTAGGACTTCTCAGTCTCTATAACTGAATAAGCCAATTTCTTATAATAAATCTCTTCCTTATAATAAAATAATATATAACTATAGTTATATATTAGTTATATATGTGTATATATATGAATATAAATATACACTTATATCTATTTGTTCTGTTTCTCTGAAATACAGAACCAAACTAATTCTCTAATACACTATTATTACCTTCATTACAGAGATGAGTCTGAGAAAATTTAAATACCTTAAGCCACACTAAAATTAGTAAGTACCTATGTTGGGATACACCCAGGTTTGTCTGACTCTAATATCCATACTTGAATTCTGCTTATGAACCAGTGAAGATGAATAAAGACCCAAAGGAACTACCCCCCTAATATCTCCTGCTGATGCTTCATTGCCTGTTTCTGAATTTTTTGTTTTAATTATTGATGCTGTGAAATAATTATCCCCAAATTCAGTAGCGTAATAGAGCAATTGCTTTACTTTGCTAATGATTTTATGGTTCATGAATTTAGAAAAGGCTTGCCTAGGCTATTCTTTCATAGGATCTCTCATGTGGTTGAAGTTAACTGTCCCCTAGGGTTGCAGTCATCTGAAAGCTCAACTGGATTGAACATTTAATATGGCTCAGTATTATGACTGACAGCTGACTCTGGCTGCTGGCTCAGTGCTCAGATAGACCAATAATCAGGACTCCTACCTGTGTCTTTTCCAACATGGCAATATCAGAGTAGTAAGCAGGCCATAAGAACTGGGTGGAGCTACAGGGTCTTTGGCCTACTCTTATAAGCCACATCTGGGTGAGCATCTACCTTCAGCTCAGGGCATGATCCCAGGGTCTGGGCAATGAGTCTGGCATTAGGCTCCCTGCAGGGAGCCTGCTTCTTCCTCTGCTTATGTCTCTGCTTCTCTCTGTGTGTCTCTCATGAATAAATAAATAAAATCTTAAAAAAGAGAGAGAGAGAGAGAGATGACAGAACACAAGACAGTGGACTTTGAAATGATATCCCTCCATCACTTATTATCTGTATAACCTTGGAAAAATTATTTAAAATCTCTGGCCAGTGACCTCCTCTGAAAAAGGAGAAAGTTGGTATCTATTTTGGAGCTAAAATCAGTACATATGCCTGGTATTCAATTAATACTAGAATAGTGTTTTCGTATCTTCTTCACCTTGCTCATTGATTTATTATTTATTTATGCATAATTTAAAGACATATTAGGATCTGATTGTCAGTTTGATTTTTTCCTTAAGGAATAGTAAAGGTATCACAAACTCAATCTATGTATTAAACCAAAAAGAAAGTTCACGTATCCTAAAGAACAAGCATTACTAAGTCATGGTAGTATTATGCAGTATCTTTTTTTTTTTTTTTTTTTTGTCTCTCTCATGTCCCTGCTCCATAATGTCAGGCAAAAACTTACAAGATATTTAAATAAGTGCAGTCTCAGAACCTGTCAGGTCAAATCAGATCCCTTGATATTCTAGTCTGATGAAACTTACTTTTTCCTGAGTTTGAGTTACTGATCAAAAGTTTCATTGTATTGGGACCAAGAGGAGCCTATTATTTATAATTCAAACACACACACAGGAAAGTTTAAGCAAATGAACAAATCTAATTTGGAGAGCAAAAGCATGTAGAAGACAAAAGCCGGTCTCACATGGAGTAACCAAAATTCTCCATGTGGAAGTCATTTAAACCTAAATTTTTCACATGGTGGGGATGAAAACATTCTTCTGCCATGGAGTTTCATAAAGCATGTCAGGCTTCTTTTTGCACTAGGCTTTTACACATCTGTCAATTGGAGAAGTTAACCTCTCTGCTGTTTTGATGAGAGAAAGATAAAAATCGAAGTCCTGGTGATTTTATAGGAGTGCTGGCTGCTTGTGTCTTTGGCTATCTCTTCCACTCCTTTGGTGTGAAGATATCCCCAATTCAAAACAGATGTGGTCCCCTTGGCATGGCCTGCTGAGTACCACATTGCTTGTAGAGCTCTGCCGCTCACAAGGTACCCTCATGGAGCTGGCCATTACCCAGAGCTAGTTTTTCTGCCCAGCAGCATATATGGACAGACACCTGATGAGTTTTCAAGAGAGTCTCACAACCAGGTGTCTGAGTAGACAACAGATAATCACACTTGATCCTCAGAGATTGTATGTCCTCTACTTTTGCCTCTAACCCCCTTGCCCTTTTTAAATCACCTTTATTGTAGTGTTGACTCCTGTTTTCCACCTTTTTTTGGCAAGTCCAAGGGATAATTATCTTTGTGTAATCTAAATTTCAAGCTTTTAGCTAACTGTTCTTTAGTTTAATGAACAATAACTGTTTAGAAACGTTCTCTAAGTGTGCCTTGGAGTATTTTCTAGGGCGAATGGAATTCTGCCTTGAAAATTGGAAAGCAGTTTTCTTCTTTCCATACGGGGAGGGGATGGGGGAGTTGCCAACAGAGCAGCATATTAAAGCAAGCAAGTTTTTAGAATAACTTAGGACTTATTCAGTTTCCATTAAGAATATCTAATTATAAGTAATTACCCTATACTAATTTAATTCCATCCTCTTGAATTTTATTAGAGCAACAAACTTAACCACATGCATTTTGTTAAGTAGACCCTTCCTCTATGGAGGGGAAAAAAAACCTTAACAAGATTGATATGACTTGCATGGGAAAGAAGGGGATTAACAATAATTGAGAATTTTCTGCTGTATCCTCTCCCATTCCATTAGAGGTGAAATATAAGTAGGTGTTTTAAAAAATGAGTTCATAGTAAGGAATTTAAAGAGATTAGTTCAGTTTTAATAGATGGCCCTACCCTATTTAAAAATTAATGCCAGAAATAGGCAAACAATTTGTTTTAGTATTAGACTAAACTTTAAATGTGTTAGAAATTAAATTATTAAGGTCACATGTTGACAACAGACTGAAATAATAAAAGTGATATTAATTTTCTTTTTCAGTATCCTGGAAGTATTTGAAGAGGTAAAGTGTTTTTTTCTGAATATGAAAAATGTACTACATACTTTTAGAGTGGTTATTCTTCAAACCACATTTAGCACATTTTTTTAAAGCAAAGAGCTTCATTGTTTTCTGCATATAAAAGTAACATACTTGCAATATAAAAATCTGCAAAATATATAAAGAAAATATAGAAATCACCAATACACTTATCATACAGATATTATAATGATTAACATGTAGATATACTTCTTCCCAGATTTTTCTCTCTGTATGAGGATTATACTTATGTAAATGTTAAAGCATAGCATGATACAAAAAGTGAACACATAATCAGTAATCTAGAGACAGAGCATTGTTGAAACTCCAGGAGTTATCCCATAACTAGCTCTCTCTACTAAGAGTAAGTTCCCCAATTCCTAACACCATTATGAAGTTTTTCCTGTTTCTGAATTTTTATATAGATGGAATCACACATTATGTATTCTTTTATGTTGGCTAATTTTTTTTTAAAGATTCTATTCATTTATTCATGAGATACACAGAGAGAGAGGCAGAAACACAGGCAGAAAGACATGTTTCCATTTGGTATATACCCAGAAGAAGAATTACTGGCTGGATTCTAGGGGTGTATATATATTAAAATTTTTAATAAGCAGTCAATGAGTTTCCAAAATAACTATAATAATTTACACTTTCCCTGGCAATACATGAGAGTTCCAGTTGCTCTACTTCCTGGCCAACACTTGATATCAAAGAATGTTTTAAAATAAAAATGAAATTAATTCTCTAAATGTACTTTGGTAGCCTGCATTTCCTACCTAACCATTTATCTTGGATATCTTTTCATGTCAATAAACAAAGAGATCATCATCATTTTAAATTGTTGTATAATAATCTTTTGTGCACTGTATCTAAATGTGTGTAATCAATTCTTTATTGATGATTATTTTCACAGAATTTTAATTTTTACGTACGAGCAAAGTTGATTATATAATTCTTTGTATACATAGTTCATAATTCAATATAATTCTCGTCAACAAATTGAATCAGTCATTTGGTACTCTGTATTCTTCATCACATTCAAGTGCCAGAAATCCAGCATCACTTATTATTTCATTTCTGCTCCTTCTTGGTTTCAGATGGAAGTCTGCTAGTGAAAATCATGACAGAAAAATTGATTTCATAGAATATTCATTACATCACATTAGCTCTCAAACTCTTCTATTTGGCAATACTTCTCCACTCCACACATTGATTATTTTAAGTCTTCAGCCTCCCTGGACCACCAAATCTTTCCCCACTTCCCTCCAGACTCTCTGCAGATGACTGAACCTAACCGTTCATAGAGAATATAGTAGCCATCCGAATGTAATATCCTTAAAGTGATTTCCACTGCCAAAGAGAAACTTATGCACCGCCCCCACCCCACTCCCCACACACTTGGCCTGGCTGCCTTTGATTCTCTTAAAGTAAAGAATCTGCTCTCCCACATTCTTTCATTTCTCTACTGAAGGTCAGTTCTGGCAGCCAAACTTTGAATCTCATTGCCCTATCTCTTTTTTGACCAATCTTTTTCTCCCCTACCTTTACTATATCTGCTGGCCAGTCTCCAAGTATTTTAATTTATCTGAAGCCTTATTAATTCCCTTCCTCTTGAATTTTTCTTTTTGTCTCCTTTTCTTCTCCACTCTTTTTCCTATCTCTCATGTTCTCTTCTCTTTCTCCACTTCTCTAATTTTTCCTTAACATTTCTGTTTTCCTCTTTGACTTAGGTTTTCTGATTGTACAGTTTCAAACACTATCTCTCTGTAAGCATCTCCCAGATTCATACAACCAAACTCGTCTTCATTTTTTAGCTTAAGGCTCTTAAACAAATGGTTATTTGTCAACTGGTATTGGTATCTCAGAAACAGTACAAAATTGATGTGTGTATTTGCTACTCTCCCTCTACTAACACCTGTCTTCTTATCCCAGTAAATGGCATGCCATTCACCTAGGGGTAATTTAAAATTATAAAACTGACCTACTGTGTCATTATATCTCAAATCTACACTCTTCTCATTATCTCAACAGCCATTTCCTACGCAAACCACAATCATCCCTCATTAGATGTGAAACCATGAGAGCTGAAGGTGTAAGTGCTTTATTAATCATTTTGCCCTAGTGCTTGGCATGATGCCTGACACTTAGTAGGTAGTCCAAAATGTAGATCTAGTCACCTCCATCTCTTGCTTGGACTTCTAAGGATATTTAACAGATGATTTGAGGTTAAAAATAATTTCTTCTTGAAAGTCTTCCCTGGGGGATCCCTGGGTGGCTCAGGAGTTTAGTGCCTGTCTTTGGCCCAGGGCGTGATCCTGGAGTCCTGGGATCGAGTCCCACATCGGGCTCCCGGCATGGAGCCTGTCTCTCCCTCTGCCTGTGTCTCTGCCTCTCTCTCTATCTATGTCTATCATAAATAAATAAAATATTTTAAAAAATGAAAAAGAAAGTCTTCCCTGATTTCTAAAGTAGATCAAATCCCTTATTATTGACACTTACAGCACCATGTATAAATATATCTCTTTTCTAATAGTGTTCCTTGTGTAATTTATATTATTTTCTATGACAAGTGATTAAGTGACCACTCATATGTTAGATTTGACTGGAATAGGTAACTTTTTGTTTTTGTTCTCCATTCTGCTCATATATTTGCATATGAGTGAATGAAGGAAAAATAAAGAAATTCAAGGAAGTAGTTTTCTACATCGAATATACTTTCTTTAGATCTTTATGCATATTTTTAGTTTCCCCTATTTTAATTAATTTATATTTTCTCTTTACAAATACAAAGATTGCTCAATTCTTCATCTACCACAGATTTGCATTTCTTTTAATCTTTGCCAGTATAAATATTGCATGTAATTGTTTTATTCTGTATGTTTTAATTGCTCATGATTTTAATTACTTTTTTTTTCTGTTTTCAGGCTACACATGTTTATTTTCCTATTGATATATGGTCTTTGCCTTAGCAATTTATAAGATCTCTTCAAAGCTAGTGAGATGAATCTCTTCTCCACAACATATATGTTATATTTTTCTCAAGCTGTCATGTGTTTATTTATTATTCTTCTGAGTTGTACATTTTTAATTCATTAAACAGATATTTATTGAATTATATTTATTTGTATAAAAACCAATAAAGGAAAGGGAACAAAGCAATAATCACACAGATAAAAATTATTGCCTTCCTGGAGCTTACATTGCATTTATGAGGATAGGTGGGTAAACAAGTGACATAAAATAAGTAATATAGTAGAATATTGGGTGGCTATAGCTGTTATCAACATAATTAAACCAGGAAAAGGGTTCAAAAAGGGTCAGCAGGTAGGAGTCACAATTTTTTTTTAAGATTTTATTTATTTATTCATGAGAGACACAGATTGAGAGAGAGAGAGAGGCAGAGACAGAAGCAGAGGGAGAAGCAGGCTCCATGCAGGGAGCCTGACGTGGGACTCGATCCCAGGTCTCCAGGATCAGGCCCTGGGCCAAAGGTGGCGCTAAACCGCTGAGCCACCCGGGCTGCCTAGGAGTCACAATTTTAAAGAAGATTACCCAAAGAAGGTATCTTTGAGAAGGTGGTCTTTGATTAAAGTCCTAAAGAAGGTATAGGAACTTTGTGGGTATCTGTAGAAACAGAGTTCCAGGTAAAAGAAACATCAAGTGCAAATGTCCTGAGGCAAGAGCATATCTGGAAAGTTTAAGGAACAGGTAACGAGCTGATAGAGGCAAGACAAATTTTAAAGGAAGAACATAATAGAATATTAGGTCTAAGGGGAGAAGAGTTGGATGGAAATCTCAGCATGTAGAGCATTGCTGGCTATTCTAACAACTTTGGTGTCTACCTGGAATGAGATAAGAAGCCTGGAGATTTTTGAGCAGAGATGAAACATGATCTGACTATATTTTGACTATAAAACTCTGGTTGCTTTTTTGAGATAGCTTTGAATGGCTGACATCCAATGCAAGGAGCCTGGTTAGAAAATTGCAATAATTTTGGCCAGAGATGGGAGTGGATTGGACTAACTGGTCGTGGGTATACACCAACCACTGTTAGCAGTGAAAGTGGTGTTAGTGATCAGAATATGTGCATATTTTGAAGGTTAAAGTCAATAATATTTGCAGATGGATTGTATTATGACATATGAATGTCAGTGGGTTTAGATTATTAATAGTTTTTTAGTTTGGTGCCTGAGAAACTAGATGGAGTTGCTAATAAGTGAGATGAGAGAAGACTGTGACTAAAGAGGTTTTAGAGGGGAAGATCAAGAGCCTTAATTTTATACTTCTGAAGTTTGAGATTTCTCAGATTTCTCAGTAGAGCTATTGAGTAGGTTGTTGGATTTGTGATTCTGTTGTCCTACGGAGATAGGAATTTGGGTGTCATCAGTATATAGGTGGATTTATTGCCATGAGACTAAATGATAACACCAACGGAATGTAAATAAGAAACAGAAATGTTCCAGGACTGAATCAACAGGTTTACAAATTTCAAAGGCCAGGTAGATGAAGAAAATGCATCAATAAGACTGAGAAGGATTTGCCAATGAGTGATTGGTACGCTTAGGAGAGACTGGAGTCTTCAAGTACAAGTTCACAAAATGACTCAAGTATCAATGAATGATCAACTGACATGATGCTGAAAAGTAAAATGAAGATAGATTGAAGGTAGGATATGACAGAGCAAAGAGAATTCCATTTCAGCAGAAGTAGGAAACCTGATTGAATGGATTCATGAAAGAGAGGAGAGAAATTGAAGACTGAGTAGAGACAATTCTTTGAGGCTCTTTGTTGTTAGGGAAAGTAGTAAAACGAACACGTGAACTCAAAGGATATTTGTATCTTAAAATGGGAGAAATAAGGATTTTGTGTTGATGGAAAATATCTAGTTTTAGACAGGATAATTTGATTATACTTAAAAAAGAGAAAAGTATTTGAGAAAGGCAGAGAAGATGGAATGTAGTGCACAAGTAAAAGGCTAGCCTTTGTTAGGAGTATGGATAGTCTGTCCCAAGAAATGGAAGAGAAGGCAGAAGGTATGGAAACAAGTGTAGGTGAAGGATAGATATTACAGAACTTCTATTTGGAATGCTCCAATTTTCTCTGTTCAGTAACAAGCAAAATTATCATCTAGGAGTTCTTATCAGTCTTAGAAATGAGAGGAGAAAAAGGATGTTATGAAATAGTCATCTAGGGAATTGAGAGTGATTCGAGTTGGAAATGATTTCAGTGTCCTGGTCACTCACATATACTTCTGGTACTGGTCTCTGCCTCCTTAATAATGCTTGAATCATGATCTCAAAACAACAACTAGATTATGCCACTTTTATGCTAAGGGAATGTTCCTTTGAATCCTAATTAACTACAGTTAAGTACAGGGTAAAACTCAGTCTTTCGTGTGTTGAATGGTGTCCTATGATCAAACTCAAACCTTCTTTCGTAGACTCATCTCTGACACATTCATAACTCCGTGCCTTTGCCTGAGTAGTTCCCTTTCCTGGAATGCCTTTTCCCCCCTGGTTACTACACTTTATTAAATGTAGCTCATGCTTCACCCATTACTATTTATTCCCAAGGTAGAGCAGGTTATTTTCTTCTTTGTGTGCCCCTTAACCTTTGAGCTTGGCTTAGTACTTAGCTTTGCCATAGCACATTATTGCTTAATATGTCTGTCTCCCACCCTAGACCAGATGTTTTTCAAGCATACAGATGATATCTTAGTAATTATTTTATCCTCCCAGTCTCTAGGGTACTAAATATTCATGAATAAAGCCATTTTTTTCAAAATTTAATCTTATATTATCAACTAATTCCAGTTTCTTAGAAGTTAAGAAAGTCTAAAGCTTTGCCTAGACAGTGAAAAATGCATAGGAATAAACATCTGTGGGGTAATTGCTGTGTGCATGGATACACAATTGGTTGTGCAAATTTTGGCTTTCGTTTTATAACCTCCTCTTTTCCTCAGAACTTCACAATTTGTGTTTTTAATTTAACCACAAAAAAATCCCCTAGCATTAAATTTTGACAATAATGTTAGATACTAAGTTATAATTAGATGAAGTATATGTAATCCATATTGGATACAGTTCAGCATTTCTCTCAAATTGGAATGTTAAATGGAAAATCAAGTAAATAAAGAAATTGGCCTAAACTTGTGGAATATTAAGCTTCAAAGATGTTGTTTTTATTGTAATTTAGTTCATTCCTAGTTTGAGTTCCTGTACTTATCTTTATGTCTCTAATTTGGCTTACTCCTGCCTTATAATGAGCATTAAAAGTAATTTAAGATAAAATAATCAAATACCTTATTCTGAGAACAGAAGATATACAGCAGGACCACATAATTAATAAATTCACTCCTTTCAATACTGTTTTTTCAGAAGTGAATTTCTCTTTCTACTCTCTAGTGGGTAAAACCAAACAAACAAGTTTTCTTGGGAGATTTAACAACTTTGGTAATTTGCTATTAAAACTTTAAGGTAAAGAATCATTTGACCAAATGAAGTCATTATACTTGACCAGCAACAGATTGAGGAGAAGGTATAGAAAGTACATTTGGATAGGAAGGGCAGGACCTGATTATAGCAAATGTTGAAGATATTTTTTTTCTTATTGCCATGGAACAAAGCATCTCAAGACTTAGTGGCTCAAAATAATAATTGATTATTATGCTTCAGATTTTGGAGGGTGAACTGGCTTCAGTTGGACAATTCTTTCATAGAGTCTCATACCATGTAGTCAGTGGTCAGCATGAAATGAATTCATCTGAAGGTTCAACTGGACTGGTATTGAAGATGTCTGGCAGTTGTTATTGATGGTCAGTCAAGATTTCAGCAGAGACTAACATATCACTAACATATCACTAAGGGTGCCAATCACCTTTCCATGTGTTTTGGGATTCTGTCAGCAAGATGTGGGCTCTGAGACAGAATGTATCAAGAGTAAACATTCCAAAAGACCCAGAAAGAAGGCACAAAGCTTCTTATGACCTGACCTTGAAGACCGAGAAATTACTTTGTCATATTCTGTTGATCAAGCAAGTCACTAGGGCCAATCCAGATTCAACTGGAGGGAAAGAGACTCTACCTGTTGATGAGAGAGAAACAAGGCCACACTGCAGAAGAACCAGAAGAACATGAAGCATGGGACATACAGCTATGGCCACCTGTGGAAAAGATAAACTACCACAAAAGCCATAGAGAAATGTTTTAAAGAAGTAAGATATCAACTAAGAGGTCCATGTGTACTGCTCCCATTATTCTTGTCCAGATCACCACCATGACTCACTGGGACTACTAAAGTAACTGCTTAGTTTCTTTCACTCCAGTCTATCCTCCAATCTACTCTTTCATCAACATTCAGCATAACTTTCTTGAAGTCAAATTCCTAACATGTCACTCCTCATTAAAACCCATAAATAGGGGATCCCTGGGTGGCTCAGTGGTTTAGCACCCGCCTTTGGCCCAGGGCGTGATCCTGGAGTCCTGGGATCGAGTTCCACATTGGGCTCCTTGCATGGAGCCTGCTTCTCCCTCTGCTTCTCTCTCTCTCCCTGTGTCTCTCATGAATAAATAAATAAAATCTTAAAAAAAAAAGAAACCCATAAATATCTTCCCATACATCTGGAATAACTCAGTTCCAAATCTTGTCTCCAATCTTGCTTCTGTCTACTGTCCTCTCCATACCAGGATCTCCTTTCAGCTTCTTAACTTTAACATGTTCACTATCGCTTCAGAATTTTCCCGGTGCTCTTCTTTTAGATGGAAATATTCTTCCTACCCTCCTTTTCTGGTTACTTATTGCTAGTAAATTAGGTCTTATTTTGAATGTCATTAAGCTTGTAAAGTATACCTTTCTTTGTGTTTTCATAAGATCCATAACAAAGTACTTTTCACATGGAAATATAATTGCCTGGCTTCTTAGTACTTTCTTCAAATAGACTGTAAGATCCATAAATCTTCATTCTGCCTTGAGTTTCTTTAAAGTATCCTTCACTGTCTGTTACTGTCTATTGTAACAAATTCTAAATATACTATTTATTGGCATATTATAGCGTCCATTGACTTTTATTATATATGTGCTCATATCTAATGGACATTTATAGAATAGAATACTTTATCCACCTACAGCATAATATATATCAAAATCTTCACAAGCTCACATGGAACCTTTTAACAGATATACCACATTCTGGGCTATAAAATACACCTTAACAAATTTAAAAGGATAGAAATCAAATAAAATATATTCTCAGACCACAGTGGAATAAATAACATAAAATAGCTGGAAAATCATAAAATACTTGAAGATTAAATAATATACTTCTAAATAACACATGGGTCAAAGAAGTTGTCTCAAGAAATATTTTGAATTAAATAAAATGAGTATACAGCTAGTAAAATTTGGGGGAAACAGTAAAAGCAGTGCTAAGAGGAAAATTTATAGTATTGAGTGAATATATTAGAAAAGAAGAAAGTTCTAAAGTCAATAATCTAAGTTTTCAACTTAGAAAACTAAAAAAAAAAAAAGAAGAAGGAAGGGCAATGTAAAATAAAGCAAACAGAAGAAAACAGAAAAGAAAGGTTAGAGTAGCATTCAATTACATTGAAACCAGGAAAACAATAGAGAAGATTAACAAAATCAAAGACTTGTTCTTGTCAAAGGTCAGTAATTGATAAACCTCTGTCCATGCTAACAATGAGAAAAATTAAGAAGACAGAGATTACTAATATGAGAAATGAAAGAGGGGCCATAACAACTGACCTCATGAATATAAAAATGTTAATAAAGGAATACTATGAATGCTCACAAATTTGATAACCTAGATAAAATGAACCAATTCCTTGAAAAACACCATCTGCCAAAACAATAGGGAAATAATCTGACTAGTTTCATATCTATTAAAATTTTTGAATAGGCAATTAATAACTTTCTAAAATAGAAAGCACAATTTTAGATGAATTTATTGGTGAATTCTGCCAGATATTTAGGAAATTACACCCAAAATTCTACAATCATTTCCAGAAAATAAAAGCAAAGACAATATACTTCCTAACTCATTCAGTAAGGCCAAATCAGAGTAAGACATCATAAGAAAGCAAAACACCAATATCTATCATGAACACAGATGCAAAGATTCTTGGCAAATCTTGACAAATTGAATCCAACAATATATAAAAATAATTATTTGCCATGACTAACTGGGATTTATCCTGGTGATACAACACTGATTCAACATTAGAAAATCAAATAAGGAACGCCTGGGTGGCTCAGAGGTTGAGCATCTGCCTTCAGCTCAGGAAAAGTTATGGACTGAATGGACTCAGATTTCCAGTGCCGGTGATAGAACCAACCAAAGTCTACCAGCCTTCGTATGTCTCTATAAATAGTGAGGCTGAGGAGAAGACAGTTTCTCTGTGGCATGTCTCACCCACAGAAATGCTCATGTCGTGATCTTGGGATCCTGGGATCAGGCTCTGCACTCAGCAGGAAGTCTTCTTGAGATCCTCTGTGTCTCTCCATCTCCTTCCCTGCCCCCACTGACTCTCTAAGATCTTTAAAAAAGAAAAAGAAAGGGACGCCCGGGGGGCTCAGCCCTTGAGTGTCTGCCTTTGGCTCAGGGCGTGATCCCGGAGACCCGGAATTGAGTCCCACACCGGGCTCCCTGCATGGAGCCTGCTTCTCCCTCTGCCTGCGTCTCTGCCTCTCTGTGTTTGTGTCTCTCATGCATAAATACATAAAATCTTAAAAAAAAAAAAAAAAAAAAGAAAAGAAAAGAAAAAAAGGGCAGCCCGGGTGGCTCAGCGGTTTAGCTCCGCCTGCAGCCCAGGGCTGATCCTGGAGACCCTGGATCGAGTCCCACGACAGGCTCCCTGCATGAAGCCTGCTTCTCCCTCTGCCTGTCTCTGCCTCTCTCTTTCTCTCCTCCCTGTGCATTCTCATGAATAAATAAATAAAATCTTAAAAAAAAAGAATAATGGAGGACACACCCTGCCAGATATCAAAAACATGCAGTAAAGATGCAGTATTAAAAAAAAAACAAAAAACAAAAAATACCAGGGCTGCCCAAGCATCTGACTCTTGATTACAGCTCATGTCATGATCTCAAGGCCATAAGATAGAGCCCCACATTGGGTTACTTAAGATTCTGTCACTCCCACTCTACCTCCTCCCTACCCCCACCCACCCACTCCCGCCCCAGGCTTGCCTTCTGTCTCTCTCTTTAAAAAGAAAAAGGGGGATCCCTGGATGTCTCAGCGATTTGGCACCTGCCTTCGGCCCAGGGAGTGGTCCTGGAGACCCGGGATTGAGTCCCACATCCGGCTCCCTGCATGTGGCCTGATTCTTCTTCTGCCTGTGTCTCTGCCTCTCTCTCTCTCTCTCTCTCTCTCTCTTCCTGAATAAATAAATAAAATCTTTAAAAAAAAAGAAAAAGTATTTGGAAGAATCCAGCATACATTCATGACAAAAACTCTCAACAGACAAGGAATAGGGAAGAACATCTGCATCTTGATAAAAGCAACTGCATAACTAACATCATACCTACTAAGGAGAAACTAGTTATTTTATTTCTATGATGGTTAATTTTATGTACCAACTTGACTAGCCACAAGGATCCCATATTAAAAATTATTTCTGGATATGTCTGTGAGGGTGTTTCTAGATGAGATTAGCATATGAATCTGCTCAGTAAAGCAGATGGGCATCACCCAATCTATGGGGAGTCTGAATAGCAAAAGAAATAATATCAAAGATCAATATAAAATGACAGCTGCTACCCAACTTTATGACTTACTGTTAAGATATAGTAATCAATACAGTATGGCATTGGCCAAAGAATACAAAAATGGTAAATGGAACAGAATAGGGACCTCAGAAATAGACCCTACAGATATAGTTACCTGCCCTTTGACAAAGGATCAAGGGTGACTCAATGAAAAAAGGAAAGTCTTTCCAACAAATGGTACTGGAATAACTGGGCATCCACATTCATAAAGTATGAATCTAGACACAGACTTTATACCTTTAGAAAAATTGGATCTTAGACCTAAGTGTAAAATGCAGAACCATAACACCTCTAGAAGATAACATGGGAGAAAATCTGTCTGAACTTGGGTTTGGTGATGAGTTTTTAGATACAACACCAAAAGCCTGATTATGAAAGGAAATATTGGTAAGTTGAACATCATTAAAAGTGAAAAAAGGGGAAAACCTTCTGCTTTGTGAAAGATACCATTATGAGAATGAAGAGAGAAGCTACAGACTGGGAGGCAATAGTTGCAAAACGCATATCCCAGAAAAGACTTCTATCAAAATATACAAAGAACTCTTAAAACTCAACAATAAGAAAACAGACAACTCAGTTTAAAAATGGACAAAAGGTCTGAATGAAAAACTCACTTAAAAATACATACAGAAAGTAAATAATATATGAAAAGATCTTCAATGTCCTATATCATTAGGGCATTACAAATTAAAACAGCAATGATATATTATATATCTATTAGACTAACTAAAATCCCCAAACTGTAATAATGCCAAATGCTGGCAAAGATGTGGAGTTTCAGGAACTCCTATTCATTTCTGCTGGGATTGCAAAATGATACTGCCCTACTTCCGAAAACAATTTAGCAGTTTTTACAAGCTTACCATAGTCTGCCCACACAATCAAGCAATCATGCTCCTAGGTATTTACTCATATGATTTGAAAACTTATGTAAACACAAAAACCTGCACATCAATGTTGATAGCAGCTTTATAATTGCCAAAACTCAATTTATAATTGCCAGAAAGCAACCAAGATATCTTTCACTAGGTGAATGCATAAATAAATAAATTCTAATACATCCAAACAAGAGAATGTTACTCAGCACTGAGAAGAAATGAGCTATTAAGATGTGAAAAGACATGGAGGAAATGTAAATGTGTATTACTAAGTAAAAGAAGCCAATCTGAAAAGGCTTAAAACTGTATGATTCCAACTATATGGTACTGTGGAAAAGGTAAACTATGGAGAGAGTAAAATGATGGTGGTTTCCAGGAGTTGAGAATGGAGGGATGAATAGGTGGAACACTGAGGATTTCTAGAGCAGTGAACATAGTCTGTATAAAACTATAATGATGGACACATGTCATTATATGTTTTTCAAAACCCATAGCATGTACAACACCAGGAGTGGACCCTAAGTTAACCTATGGAGTTTGAGTGATAATGATGTGTGAATGCAGGTTTATTGACTATAACAAATGTATCATTCTGGTAAAGGACATTGATAAAGGAGGGGGCTGTGAATGTTTGAGTTCAGGAAGTACATGGGAACTCTGTTTTTCTGCTCAATTTTGTTGTGAATTTAAAATGCTCTAAAATATAAAGAAGACATCCAGATGGCCAACAGACATGTAAAAGATGCTCAACATCACTCATCATCAGGGAAATACAAATCAAAACCACAATGAGATATCACCTCACACCTGTCAGAAAGGCTAAAAATAGCAACTTCAGAAACAACGGACGTTGGTAAAGATGCAGAAAAAGGGGAACCCTTTTACACTGTTGGTAGGAATACAAAGTGGCGCAGCCACTCTGGAAAATAGTATGGAGGTTCCCCAAAAAGTTAAAAATAGAACTACTCTATGACCCAGCAACTGGACTACTAGGTATTCATCCAAAGGATACAAAAATGTTGATCCAAAGGGGCAAATGGACCCCAATGTTTATAGCAGCACTACCCACAATAGTCAAATTATGGAAAGAGAACAAATATTCATTGACTAATGAGTGGATAAAGAGATGTAGTGTATGTAAATATAATGGAATGTATCAAAAAGAATCAAAAAGAATGAAACCTTGCCATTTGCAACAATGTGGATGGACCTGGAGTGTATTATGCTAAGTGAAATAAGTCAGAGAAAAGACAAATATCATATGATTTCACTCATATGTGGAATTTAAGAAACAAAACAGATAAACATAGGGGAAGAGAAGGAAAAATAAAAAGATTAAAACAGAGAGGGAGGCAATCCATAAGAGAATCTTAAATATAGAGAATAAACTCAAGGTTGAGGGAGGGAGGTGGGGGTGGTGTGCTAGATGGGCGACAGGCAGTAAGGAGGGCACTTGTTGCGATGAGCACTGGGTGTTATATGTAAGTGATGAATCACTAATTCTACTCCTTAAACCAATACTACACTATATGTTAAGTAACTTGAATTTAAATTAAAAAAAAAAAATAAAGTCTAGGAGTGCCAGGGTAGCTCAGTTGGTTAAGTGTCTGACTCTTAATCTCAGCTCGGGTCTTGATCTCAGGGTCATGAGTTTAAGCCCTGCACTGGGCTCCACACTGGGCATGGAACTTATTTTAAATTTTTAAAAAGTGAAGTCCATTTCCCAAAAAACTCAATTCCTAATATGAGTTTTTCTTCTTACACATGAACTTAGCAGAATGAATCCAAAATAATCTAGAAGCGCAAATAAGTGAGACTATGTAAGAAAATGTAAAGAATATTAATGAGGACTTTCCCCAGCAAATAGTAAAATATATATTCCTAGTAAATATCAACAAAATGTATAGACAGTCCAACTTAACAATAATTCAACTTAAATTCCTTCGATTTTATGGTGGTGCAAAAGTGATACACATTCAAAAAAATGTGTATAGAAACTGTCCTTTGCATTTTGATTTTTTTTCCTGGACCAGTAGGATACTCTCTCTTTGGTGGGCAAAATGAGAACTGCAGCTCCCAGTCAGCCCCGTGATTACAGGGTACACAACTGTTACACTTACAACCATTCTGTACCCATACAACCATTTTGTTCCCACACAACCATTCTGTTTTTCACTGTTAGTACAGTGTTCAATATATTACATGAGATATTCAACACTATATTACAAAAAAGGCTTTGTGTTTGATGATTATGCATAACTGTAGACTAATACAAGTGTTCTCAGCACATGTAGGTCTGAAGAGACTAACCTATGATGTTCAATAGGTTAAGTGTATTAAATGCTTTTTTGACTTATGATATTTTCAATTGACAATGGGTTTATTGGGACAAAATCCCATTGTAAGTCAAGGAAGAATTGTATTTGTGTAATAGTAGACAGGCAGATCAACAAAGTCAAATGCATACCCATAGAAAAGACTTGCAATATATACATGTATAATACATAAAATGTCACAAAGAAAAGTCACAAGTTAATGTATTATGCAATAAATAATGGGGAAAATGATTCTTTAAAAAGCTGTCAAATTATACAGTATAATAAATTCTAGATGTCTGAATATATTCTTTGAAAAAAACAAAAAAAGAGGTTTTTTTTTTTTTTTAATTGATTGATTGATTTTGAGGGAGAGGGGCCAACGAAGAGGGAGAGACACTCTAAGGATGCTCTGTACTGAACCCTATACAAGGCTTCATCTCAGCACCCTGAAATCAGGACCTGAGCTGAAACCAAGAGTCACAAGTGTAACTGACTGTGCCACTTAGGCACCCCAAAATAAGAAGTTTAAAGTAGGAGAATAAAATAAAATAATTCATACTCTTAGCAAATTATCCTACTTCAAAGAATCTAGATATAAGTCATAAAGATGTGGAAAAATTTGTCCGTATAATGCTGCCCATTTTAGCAACATGGGCAGTAGCAGTAATTAGAAATGGTCTTTTTCTCTGTGTCTATCATGAATAAATAAATAAATAAATTATATATATATATATATATATATATATATATGCATAATCAGGACTGGAAGAGAATAAAACACAATTTAAAAATGTGCAGAAGATATGAATAGACATTTTTTCCAAAGAAGACATCCATATGGCCAATAGGCACATGAAAAGATGATCAACATCACTGATCATCAGGGAAATAGAAATCAAAACTTCAATGAGATATCACTTCACACCTATCAGAATAGCTAAAATCAACAACACAGGAAACAACAGGTGTTGGCGAGGATGCAGAGAAAGGGGAACCCTCATTTCTTTTTTAAGATTTTATTTATTTATTCATGAGAGACACACAGAGAGAGAGAGAGACAGAGACAGAGACACAGGCAGAGGGAGAAACAGGCTCCACGCAGGGAGCCTGATGTGGGACTCAATCCCGGGTTTCCAGGATCACACCCTGGGCTGAAGGTGGCACTAAACCACTGAGCCACCTGGGCTGCCCCTGGGGAACCCCCTTACACTGTTGGTGGGAGAGCAAACTGGTACAGCCACTCTGGAAAACAGTATGGAGGGTCCTCAAAGAGTTACAAATAGAACTACCCTATGACCCAGCAATTGCACTGCTAGGTATTTACCCAAAGAATAAAGAAATACTAATTCAAAGGGATACATGCACCTCAATGTTTATATATGCATTATCTACAATACCCAAATTATAAAAATAGCCCAGGTTTCCATTGATGGAGAAATTAATAAAGATGTGGTACACACAAACACACACACACACACACACACACACACACACACACAGAGGAATATTATTCAGCCATAAAAAAGAATGAAATCTTACCATTTGCAATGATGTGGATGGATCTTAGAGAATATAATGCTTAGAAAATATAAACTAGAGAAAGATAAATACTATATGATTTCACTCATCTGTGGAATTTAAGAAACAAAAAAATGAGCAAACAAAAAAACAAAAGAGAGAGAGAGGCAAACCAAGAAATAGGACTCTTTTTTTCTTCTGTATATTTTTTTTATTAGAGTTCAATTTACCAACATATAGCATAACACCCAGTGCTCATCCCGTCAGTGCCCCCCTCAGAGCCCATCACCCAGTCACCCCATCCCCCTGCCCACCTCCCCTTTCACCACCTCTTGTTCATTTCCCGGAGTTAGGAGTCTCTCATGTTCTGTCACCCTCTCTGATTTTTCCCACTCAGTTTCTCTCCTTTCCCCTATAGTCCTTTTCATTAGTTTTTATATTCCACGAATGAATGAGACCATATAATGTTTGTCCTTCTCCGACTGACTTACTTCACTCAGCATAATACCCTCCAGATCCATCCATGTCGAAGCAAATGGTGGGTATTTGTTGTTTCTAATGGCTGAGGGAATATTCCATTGTATACATAGACCACATCTTCTTTATCCATTCATCTTTCGATGGACACCGAGGCTCCTTCCACAGTTTGGCTATTGTGGACATTGCTGCTAGAAACATCGGGGTGCAGGTGTCCCGGTGTTTCATTGCATCTGTATCTTTGGGGTAAATCCCCAGCAGTGCAATTGCTGGGTCGTAGGGCAGGTCTATTTTTAACTCTTGCAGGAACGTCCACACAGTTTTCCAGAGTGGCTGCACCAGTTCACATTCCCACCAACACTGCAAGAGGGTTCCCCTTTCTCCACATCCTCTCCAGCATGTGTTGTTTCCTGTCTTGTTAATTTTCCCCATTCTCACTGGTGTGAGGTGGTATCTCATGGCGGTTTTGATTTGTATTTCCCCGATGGCAAGTGATGCAGAGCATTTTCTCATGTGCTTGTTGGCCATGTCTACATCTTCCTCTGTGAGATTTCTGTTCATGTATCACCCATTTCGTGATTGGATTGTTTGTTTCTTTGCTGTTGAGTTTAAGAAGTTCTTTATAGATCTTGCATACTAGCCCTTTATCTGACAGGTCATTTGCAAATATCTTCTCCCATTCTGTAGGTTGTCTTTTAGTTTTGTTGACTGTTTCTTTTGCTGTGCAGAAGGTTTTTATCTTGATGAAGTCCAAATAGTTCATTTTTGCTTTTGTTTCTCTTGCCTTCACAGATGTATCTTGCAAGAAGTTGCTGTGGCCAAGTTCAAAAAGGGTGTTGCCTGTGTTCTCCTCTAGGATTTTGATGGATTCTTGTCTCACATTTATTTTTTTTTAGTTTTATTTTTTAAAAGATTTTATTTATTTACTCATGACACACACACACACAGAGAGAGAGAGAGAGAGAGAGAGAGAGAGAGAGAGGCAGAGGGAGAAGCAGGCTCCATGCATGGAGGCCGACATGGGACTCGATCCTGGGTCTCCAGGATCAGGCCCTGGGCCAAAGGTGGTACTAAACAGCTGGGCCACTGGGCCTGCCCTCACATTTTAGATCTTTCATCCATTTTGAGTTTATCTTTGTGTATGGTGTAAGAGAATGGTCTAGTTTCATTCTTCTGCATGCGGATGTCCGATTTTCCCAGCACCATTTATTGAAGAGACTGTCCTTTTTCCAGTGGATAGTCTTTCCTGCTTTGTCGAATATTAGTTGACCATAGAGTTGAGGGTCCACTTCTGGGTTCTCTATTCTGTTCCATTGATCTATGTGTCTGTTTTTGTGCCAGTACCACACTGTCTTGATAATCACAGCTTTGTAGTACAACTTGAAATCCCGCATTGTAATGCCCCCAGCTTTGGCTTTCTTTATCAATACTTCCCTGGCTATTCCGGGTCTTAAGAAACGGACTCTTAATGATAGAGAACAAACTGATTGTTACAAGAGGGGAGGGTGTGGGGGGACGGGTTAAATAGGTGATGGGGATTAAAAAATACACTTGCAATGTTATATGGAAGTATTGAATCACTATACTGCACACTTGAAACTAATATTACACTGTATGTTAACTAACTGGAATTTAAATAGAAACTTAAAGACGCAGTGCCTATGCTTTTTTGTTTCTTAGTTTTGGAGGAAAAATAGGGTGTGTGTGTGTGTGTGTGTGTGTGTGTGTGTGTGTTTTGCCTCTTTTCTGTATTTTTCCCCAAATATTGAAGAAGGCATATGGATTACTTTTCTAATCTAATCACATTAACAAATATTTTAATTTTTAGGAGATAAGCGAATGCCTAAATTATTGCAGTGGCAGAGGGAATAAACTAAAGAAAACTATTGTGCATGTTTTTTATATAGACTAGAATTTGGAGACCATGAAGCTGATTGGAATGGAGGCCAAGGAAGATAAAGCAAATAAAATGTAACTTGAATTATCCTGAGTAATTGAAGGATATTGGTATCATAAAAACACACAGACCCACACACATATATTATTTTATTAATTTTAGAAGTAATAAGTAACCTGAGTGAGGATTGTTAACTCTATTTCAAACTTAAGTTTGCAAGTCAGTGGCATATTCATGTGAAATATTGCACAGGCCTTTAAAAATTCTATTTAAAATTCCATCATCATTCATAATATAAAACATATAATAAAATCCTTTGTGATGTGATTTCTAGAAAGACTCTAAAAATAAGACTGTATTATTATATTTTCCTCACCAGGATATTATACTCATACTTTGACTATCATTTTCACAGTCATGGTCACTGATTTGATTCAGGTTAAAAAAAATCTCCTAACTTTTCAGATATTTAAGAGAGAAATCTGCCCTGAAATCCAGCAGAAAAGAACCCACGCAATCATTCCTCTGACCCCTGCCAGCGTTTCAGATGTGCACCACAGAAGAAGCAATGCTTCACAGCAGTTTAAAGGTTTCAAAACCGTTTATAGAATTCAAAACATGAACGGAATATCAGTAACGCTCAGAAATGTGTTTTAAATTAAAATAGAAATTTGAAAAGCCTCAAGTCAAGTTGAAATGAATGACTAGTGGTCTTCATTTTGAATGCAGAAAGAGGGTCTGCTTCAGCTATCATCTGTGCAAGATACGTTAGTTAAATTGTAGCCTTTCTTTTTTTTTTTCCTAATGGAGGCCTATCTTTTGATAACTGAAACAGTGCCTGTGGGATCTAATCCAAAATTAAGTAACAAATCTTAGGGAAACAGAAATTCCTAAGAAACTGAAGGGCAGCTGCTACCTTTGAAGAAATTATCTCAAAGATCTCAACATGATCCAGAGATACCAATCAGAGGTTAGTTGCAAATGTGGACAATTTATTTGTTTTTGTAAAGTGAGGGGACTATTTTTTTTTCTTCAAAAACCTTGTTTTGAATAATTTTATAGATTCTGGGTTTCTGAGAGATCTAGAGCCACAGTGAATATTGCAGAAAACAATTGTAGAAGTCTTAATATGAGGTAGCATCTGAACAGAATAAATTTAAATTTGGATAACGGGATGAGCAAAATGTTTTGTCTTCAGATGGTAAAAGATTTTCATTCCTTTCCTTTCTTTTTTTAAAGATTTATTTATTTATTTGAGAGAGAGAGAGAGAGAGAACACGCACAAACGAGAGAGAGAGAATACTAAGCAGACTCCATGCTGAGCACCAAACCAGACACAGAGCCCAATCTCATGACTCTAAGATCACAACCTGAGACAGAACCAACAGCTGCTTAAACCACTGAACCACCCAGGCATTCTGAAGATTCTCATTTCTTAAACTGCAACCCAACTTTGGAAGAGTGTTCCTTCTGCCAATCACCTGAATCAAAGCCTTGAAATCTACTGTAGATTGTTATACAGTAGTTCTTTCCATTCCAATTAGTCAGGTAATAATAATAATAACCACAACAATAATTATCTTGAATGTCTGTCATAGATTGGGTGCTAATCGCAATAGGATTATTAAGAAATACAGGATTTAACTGCTGCTGCGCTGTGTGTATAGGACATGAATAAATAGCGTGTGTAATAATGCATGCACACTTACTATAACAAATGAAGAATATAATAATGATTTTAGAAACATTTACTGGAGGGAAAGACAGGTCTGTTTGAGAGAGGTCAAAAGCTGAACACTGAAGATAAAAGGGCATTTATTCGACTTAACACAGGTGGCATATTGTGGGGACAGATGAAACATGAATGTTTAAGAGCCATGGTGAACTGGCTAGATAAGAACAATGATTTATTTAGGAAATGATGAGAGATGCATCCTCAAGGTCCTTTGAGATTACCTTGCCAAAGACTTTGGGAGTAGGACTCTGAAGTTTAGACTTTTGAAGACCATAGAAAACTCCTTGATGATTTTTACAATTTCAGCATGGTAAAAACAATTACTTCAATAGTTTTATTTCTTACACTTACAATTTTTCAGTTAAAAGTTCCAGTAATTACCATTGCTAACTGTGCTCAGGCTATGTATTTTTATTAAAGTTACATGCAAATAAGACTGACATGGGGTCTTTTTCCATCGTACCTCAAATCAAGACCCACCTGCACATGTGGCCTGTGAATGGGCACTCGAAGATCTCCAGATTAACATTCTTTAAAGACTGTGGAAAATCCCCCAGTGAGGGAGAGGACTAACTAAATGGAGACAAAAAGACAGCAGAGAAAAGAAAGCTATTATCAAGATTACATAATTAAAGTCCTATATTCCTATAAAGGAATTCCTAAAATTCCTTTATAGTCCTATAAAGTTAGTACCTCAACTTTACATTTTAAAAATTAAAAAAAAAAACAGTTGTTCATTTTATATCATCCCCTGTACTTCCCTTCTATAAGGTGTTCATACTTGTGCCCTGTTGATTTGTCTTACTAATTGTTGTACCCCAGCATTTTCCAGTGGCTGACATTTAACAGGCACCCAGTCAATTTATTGAAAGAGTAAATCAAAGCCACCCACACTAGATTTCAAGGCTATGCTTTGTGAAGGTAGACAGCTCTCAAACAGTCATTAGGCCACATGAATCTTCAGGAAGTATTTTAGATTATTTTTCAAAATGTATTTGTATTTGCAAGGTAGAGCCTAAGCAACAATTTTAGTTCTAGGAGTTTCTAAGAGTTTGGGGAAAGGTCAAATAGTTTATAACCATACTTGGATTTGGGATTTGAGATATGTCTTCAATTTTCCAAACAGGGCTTAAATTTATAGAACTCTGGGTAACTCTAGAGACGCTATTGTTGTCAGTGACTAGCTTGAATCCCTTAGATCTTTCATGTACTTCAGCTAATTTCCAGCTGCCAGCATCTGAGTCTCTGTGTGTATAATCGTTTTTCCCTTCCGGAACTGTAAAGGCTGTTCTGCCTGTGAGAGCAGCAGACCAGAAGTGCCAGGGAATTAACATCCGTTCTTGTTGTCAAGAATCCATGTGGTCATGAATCAGTGACTAAAAGTTAGTGAGTAAACAACCTATTTCCCTTCCCTCTTGGTGAAAGGGGAGAGCTTCTCTGCAGGCTAAGCTCTAGTTACTGCCCTGATAGGTAGCTTTGTAACACATACTTTGATTCACTGCCTTCTCTTTCTCGTATCACTTCCCTATGCTCTTATTCATGTGTCTCTGGACCTTAAGATTAAATAATTTACGCTCAGATGTTAGTCTGAAGATCTGCTCCTTTGGAGCCCAAATTAATACAGCAACAAATTGGGAAGCCCTTGACCAAATTTTCTCTCCCAGGCTAGTCCAGGAGGTGCCTATCTAAATTCTGAACTGAGAATGCAATGACCATTGAAAACTCTTAAAGCTCTGGTTTCTACCTCTACCTTTTTTGCTAGTTGGAGTCTTTGTTTGGGTCTCTTGATAATATAAATATATTAAGTCTCTTTTATCAAATGAGAAATTTGGTGAATTCTGGCTTACTGCTTCACAAAAAGTGTTAAAACTAACAAAGGAAGGAATCTTCATCTTAGATATCATGTGGAATCAAACTTTTGTGAAATCATATGGATATTTACTCTAACAATTATGAGGGATCTGCCACTTTCATAACCTGATGCATTTTTTTCCTCTCATCTTGCTGTGGCTCCAAGTGGAAATGAGAATGAAGGGAAAGGATAATGAGCACTGTTCTAAAATGGAATGTAAACCGGGAATCCTAAGAAAATAATTTGCTGCACTTAGGTATGATTTTTAGAAATGAATCTTTCCTCATCTAGTAAGAATATAAATATTAACTCCTGCATGTTTTTTTCCCCTGTTATTACAAAAGTTTTAGATTTAATGTCCAGAGGCTGGAGTCATGCAGAATGATGGCACTGGAGTACAACTTCTAATTCTTCATCATGAAACTTGGAAGCATTTAAGATGATTTAAGATAGCTCAGGAGGCTTGTTAACATCTTCATATCCTATTGAAATTGCAGATTGGAAGTGTTCAATATGGAGCAAATCCATAGCATTGCAAAAACAAACAAAAAACAGGAAGAGGGGCTAGCAAAGAAGCCAATCGATATTGATGGACTCTGTTTTGATGAAATGCAGACAGGACCAGAGTGATGGACAAACTAAGAGTTATGGAATAAGAAAAGGAAAAGAAAAAAAAAAACTACCCCATGGAGGAGCCCATTTTCTTTAGTAGCAGAATTGAGAGGAGATGTGTACACTTGGGGGTACAGAGAATGGAATACTTTAAGGGACAGTGCATTGAATTTAAGGAAAAAATGTATGTCACATGGGGTCAAGATCTGCTATAATGCAAGACTGCATTTTCTGTATTTTTGAGTGATTGAAAAATTAATTAAATTAGTGATTCAGGGCACAGTGCTCAAGCCAGACAACATATGTTTGAATACCATAAGATATTATTGCAGGTTAGGTAACTTCTCCATACCTCTGTCTCTTCATCTGGAAAATGAGGATAAGAATAATATCAATGGCATGGGGTTCTGGTGCAGAATAAATGAGTTCAGATATGTAAAGCACACAGAACAGTGCTTGGCAAATAAAAAGCACCAAATTATGTTAGATTTTATTATTATTTGTCAAATTTATCTGAGTTCCAAATGTTTAAACACAACTGACCTCTGGGCATTTATGCTTTTATGTCTGACAGGCATCTCAAACTGAGTACATTCCCAAGGAAATTCATGATTGTCTCCTCAAAGGTAGGTCAAATTTCAATGTTCCCTCTCTCTGTGAATGAAATCCCCAGACTCCTATTTCTACTAGTCAGCAATCTGGGACTTATCTTTGGCACCTCCATCAACCTTACCCCTATATCTAATATATCAGCAAGACTGCCTTCCAAATAGATTCCAAATCTTTCAATTTCTCTCCATTTCTACCACCAACACACCAGTTTAACCCATCTGCTCTCAGCCCCATGCCATTCATAGGACTAGAAGAATTTATCTGAAATGCAAATCAGATTATACTGCACTATCTTCTACAATGTCTTTATTTGTTCCCTGTTGCTCTCAGGGTTAAAACCAAAATCCTTATGCAAACTTCAGACAATCTGACCCCTACCTGTGGCTCCAATGCACAGATTATGAAATGTTACAGACACCCTTGTATAACCATCATGCGGATCAAGAAACCAGAACCACCTGAACCCACCTCGTTCTCCCTTCCAGTCACTGTAGTCATTCTTCTTCCCAAAGATAACAACTACCCCCATTTAACAACAGAGATGAGGGTTTTTTTTCTAATCTTTATAAATAGAAGCAGAAGTACAAGTTCTTTTGCATTTAGTTTCTGTAACTCAACATTATGTTTTGAGATTTATTCATTTATTTTGTTTCTGTATATTTTATTATAGAAATATGCCACTGTGGTATTTAACACTTGATTGTTTCCATTTTCAAGCTATTATTAATAATATAGATATGAACATTATAATATCTATATTTTAGTGATTATATACACACACACACACTCCTTTTTTGGTATACGGCTAGAAGTAAAATTACCAGGTCTTAGGATATACTCATGTTCATATTTGATTCAGCATTGCAAAATGGTTTTCTAGGCTGGGTGTGCATTTTATACCCATGTGCAGCACATCAAAATTCAGTTCCTCCATTTTCTTTTTTTCATTTTGCCATGCCAATGGGTACATGATAGATTTAATCATCATTGTCTTATGACTAACAATACTGAATATCTTTTCATATGATTATGGACCACTTAAAAATATTTTATTTCTATTTATTTGAGAGATTGCAGGAGGGGCAGAGGAGGAGGGGCAGAGGGGGATAGCAGAGGGGGAGGAAGACTCCATGCTAAGCCTGAGCCCATAGGAGAGCTCCATTTCACAACCCTGAGATCACCACTGAGTTGAAACCAAGAGTCAAGTGCTTAATTGACTAAGCCACCCAGGCTCCTCTTGACCATTTAGAAAATCTATTTTGTGAAGTATATTTTCAAGGGGTTTTGCTCATTTTGTACAATATATTGCCTGCTTTTTTCTTACAGATTTATAGGAGTATTTAATATATTCTGGATCTAAACCGTTTATAAAATATATGAAATATCATCTACCTATTTGTAGTTTGCTTTTTGAGTCTTTCAATTCCATTTTGATAAACAGATCTTTCTTCTCAATAGACTGAAGTTCATCAATGATTTCTTTTATAGTAACTGCTTTATTGTCCCATTGAAGAAAAATTTGCCTTTACCAAAATCATGGGTAGGTTCTCCTGTTTTCTTCTAGCAGTGTTACTATTTACCTTTTATATTTACTGTTATAATCAATCTATAATTGATTTGTGTGTAGGATGTGAGGTAGAAGTCAAAATTTATTTTTTCCCCATATGATCCAGCACCTGACCCAAAGCAGACGCTCAACCACTGAACCACCTAGGTGTGGCTACAGTCGGCTTTTTATTTCCAACAACAACAACAAAAAAAATCCAGATTTTTATTTGGATTGTACTGAATTTCTAGATAATTTGAAGAGAACTTACATTTTTATAATACTGAGGCATAGGACTTATCTGTACATTCCTTCATTTAGAGGTTCTTCAATTTCTCTCAATAACATTTTATAGATTTTAGTGCAGATTTCATGTTCAAATTCCATTAGATTTACTCCTAGAAATTTAGCATTTTTGGTGTTGTTGTAAAAGGTGTCTTTTAAAAATTCATTTTCTATTTTTTGTTTTTGGTATATAAACACAATTATTTTTTTGCATACTGGTCTTGTATCCAGTGATCTTGCTAAATTTGTTAATCTAATAATTTATAACAAATAATATCATATTTTGTATATGCACAGATATTTATTTTATAAATAAGAATATAAGAATATTTTGTATTTCCGTCTTTTTCTTTCTCTCTCTCTTCCTTCCTCTTTTTTTTTTTTTTTAAGTTTTTATGTATTTATTCATGAGAGACACACAGAGAGAGAGGCAGAGTGCAGGCAGAGCCTGATGTGGGACTCAATCCTGGGACGCCAGGATCATGCCCTGGGCCAAAGGCAGGCACTAAACCACTGAGCCACCCAGGGATCCCCTCTTTCTTTCTTCCTATCTATCTATCTACCTATCTATCTATCTATCTATCTATCTACTATCTATCCATCTATCTACCTTATTTCATTGGATACTCCAAGCAATACAAAATAGAAAATCATGGTTACAGTAGTCATCTTTGTCCCCTTACAGAGAATGCTTTAAATATTTCACCCATGTTTACTGAGGATTTTCTGTGAATATCTTTTATCACATTAAGGAAATTCTCTTCTATTCCTAGGTTTTAGGAAGCTATTTAAATTTATGTATGAGTAGTTGAGTTTTACAAATGCTTTTTGCTTCATCCATAAAAATCATAAGATGATTTCACTCTTTTTTCTCTTAATGTGGCAATAAAATAGCTTGATTTTTGAATGTTAAGCTATAGTTTGATAAGTAGATATTAAACTCTATGTCATACCTTTCTATGATCGGATTTGATGTGCTAGTATTCATGTCTATGATACTCCACTCTAGCCATGTTTATGAAAGGTTGATCTGTAACTTTTTTTCTTGTAATGTCTTTCCAGTTTTTAGTATCAAGATTATGCCAACTTCTTAAAATGAATTGGGAAGTATTTTTCTCTTTTTCTTTTCTGATAGCATTTGTATTGATATGATACAAGTGATATTATTTCTTCCCTCAATATTTGGAAAAGTTTATCAGTGAATCCATCCAGGCCTGAAGTTTCTTTTTATGAGGTTTTGGATAGCAAACTCTACTTCTTAAATAGTAATAGGCATATTCATGATTGTTTTTCCTTTTTTATTGTGTGAGTTTTAGTAAATTGCATCCTTCAAAGATTTTGCCTACTTCATCTTGTCAATTTTATTGGCATAAAATTATTTATATACTTATAATTATTTTTTATTGCCTGAAAGACCTCTTTTCAGTTTTCTCCCTCTTTTTAGTTCTGATATTATAATTTCTGTTACCTCTCTCACTCTCTCTCATAATCAGTCTTTTTAGAGGTTTATCAATTTTTTCCATCTTTCCAGACAAACAATTTGGTAAGTTGTTTGTTGAGTTGTTTGTTGTTTTTGTCTTTGAGCTTCTTGAAACTGAATTTTCTTACTAATATATACATTTCAAGCTTTGCTACATCTAATAGTTTGACATATCTGACATAACTGACAAGGATTTAGAAGGAACTAAAATTAAAATATTCAAGAAAGCATAAAATAGAAAATACAGAAAAAGAACATAAAAGACTTATGAATTATAATGAATGATTCTTTCTCTCATTTCTCTTCCAGTAATGATGAGATATAATTAGAGTCCTAGAAGGAGAAGAGATAGAAAATATGACAGAAGAAAAATCTGAAGAGAAAATGGCAGAAAAAAAAGAGAAGGAAAGAGAAGAAAAATTAAAACCAAAGAAAGAAAGATATCAATTTACAGATTCTTCTCTTACTTTTTTTTTTTTTTTTTGGTAAGACCTTTACTTAAGACCCAGTTGATTGTTATCCATTCACTCAAAAATAGCATACGTTTTAAATTAAGGTCCTTATGAAGTTATCTGTCCTCATTCACAAGTGGCACAAAAACTATGATCTTTATGCAATATATGACAGATCAGCTCCAAAATCAATGCACAAAGACAATTCAGAACACAGGGTGAGATTACAGAGCACTAGAGTAGAGGCTTTCTTGGACTGGAAAGAGGTAATAAATTGGAGGGAAGAATAATGGAAGAAGAGTATGCAATCATGTTTTCTGCTTCTAAAATTTGAATGTATCTATAATGAAAGGAAGTTGAATGGAACTTTCTCTCCATTGAGAGAATGGTAGAATGAATTGGTAACTAGTCCCAAAGCTACAATAAGAAAGCTATTAAATACTTCACTTTCTAAAAAGATCCACCAATAATTGGCACTGGACATGTTCCTTAGATCTTAGTAAGAGGCAGCTGGATCTGCCCTACTATCCCAAATTTTATCCCAGTACCTTTTCTCTTTATTCTTTCCTCTCCTATTTCCTTCTTCTTCCTTTGCAATCCACCTACTGAAGAAGGGAGATGAAGGTGTTTGAATTGCAAAGAGGTCAGTGTTTAGGCAAGAATAGCATTTTCTTTCCATATTCCACCAAACCAATTAAAAGAGAGCTTCAAAAGAATCACTCTAGAAATAAAGCACATCTATATGAACTGGCCTCCCTCTCTTCAGATTGATTTCCTGTACTGCTATATTTTGGTATTGCCATGAGAATGAGTTATAGTGACAAAATTTAGGGAGAGCTGGCATGAATGCCCTGGCAGTTTTCAGGAATACATGAACACAGAGATGTGTGCCTGTGTTCATTTTTAGACCTCTAAAAAGCTAAAGGCTTGTGTAGTTAGCCATAAGCAGAGGGATGAGAAATAAGCATGTGTGGTGCCTGAGAAGAGAACCCACTCAACCAACTCACACACCAGACCTCCTTGGTTCAGATGGCATAGAAGAGTATTTCTATAATCCTCTTTTTATGTTCTACATGGAACATAAAGGGTGAGGGGAAAGGTATAAACCATAAGATTACCAAAGAAGTTACCAATACAGCCAAGAGATACTCAATACGATCTCAAGAGCTAGATAGTGGCATTGGTCACCTGCAGAAGTGGAAAGTAAGGCATGGCTGCCACTCTCTAGATATATATTGTCTTCTATTTCCTTCCCTCACCAGAGGGATAGTTCCAAGATGAGAGAAAGGGAAGAATGAAAAGTTAGACTACTCTCTCCTTTGCTCCAAAGTGTTGATTTGGGGTAGAAACATATACAACAATACCTTTCCACTCATTCTCTATAAGCTCTACCATTCTGGAAGGGTAGAATGGATATAAATAAAACATGAGACCAAGGTTTTAAATTAAATTAGCCTGGGTTTTCAATTATTTATCTTGACCAGAGTGGTATGGGATGTGTTCGAGATGCTAATTGTTACCCTGGAGGAAAAAAAATCATTTTAAATTTAAGTCCCAATAAATTCAGACTTACCAATTAGCCAGTTACCCAATATGTTATATGATTTTAGCTTGCTTCTTTGATTATTGTTAAGTATTTACTTAACAATAATGAAGAGCTGGACTAAGAAAATTTGGAATTTCTTGTGTCCTGAATTCTCTAGTTTACTCTCTTCCTTCAACCTGCTGGAGTCTCTCTGTATGTATGTGTGTGCAATATGTCCAGGCTTTAAAATTGTACTTGCAGGAGAAATAGGGAAATGTATGTCTATTCCATTTTCCCAGAAGCTGAAGTCTGAACTATATTTTTAGAAGTTGTAGAATCTAAAAACCAGGTATGCTGTTCATTCTCTATTTGCCACTCCTGAAAATTTATCTCTGCCAGTCTTTACTCCACAAAGTTGTCCACTACACACCTGTGCTTCCATGCCCTCTGGCTTCCCCCTGGGTTTAACAATGGAACACATCTGCAGAAGACTAGAAGTTCATAAGAGAAAGATGGTAAGGTAAATATCTTCCTTGCTTGCTCCCTGCCAGGCAGCAGTGACTTCCTCTATCCATGGTCACCACACCTATACCAGTAGCCCTACTTATTCCTGTAAAGTGGAATAAAAAGCCTAGGGCTCTTTCAATCTCCTCACAGTTCCTGGTGCTTTCACATCCCTTGTTGGTCTCCTTAGTCCTAACCAGAACTCCAAGTCAGTTTCATCATAATACTCTATTCAAATGTATGTTTTCTGCTGGGAATCTGGTAGATCTACCAGGAGACTGATCTTTTTTCCCCTTTGCTTCTCTTTGGGACAATTGAAGGTAATGTTCAGCAGGTCAAGTTGTTGGTCACATGCAAACAGGAAGTGAGAAAAGCATATTAGTATCCTCCCAATAAATCTTCACTGTCTAATATGTCTAGACCTTTCTCTGCAAGGTTCAGAGTCAGCTGGTTCCCATGTGATCACTGAATAACTTAGTCATAGTAAGATGACATGGATCATAGGAGAAGTGCTATTAAACTATTCCCAGGTAAACCTTGAGGAAACCATATTCAGATTGGCTTGTTGAAACAGCCCTAATTTTTATAGCTAACGAAACAAATATACAGTTACAGTAAACCAATAAAAGTGCAGATATATGTATACATTTTATAGGTATATATAATCTATCAAAGAGCTGAATTTTTTGATTTTGTAAAAACTCTCTCCAATGAATTCCTCGATCAATTCTACCATTTTCCTGTTGAAGAATGTGTTATTGTTCTTTTCCTTTGATAAGACTCATTTTAAAAACCACTTTACGGGCTTGTCATTTCCCCAGCTCTCTTTTCTGTAGAATTAATTTGGTCACCAACATTTCTTATTCTTCTGTAAAATCTATTCTCTTTTTCTTTTCCCAGAGATGAAGCCACTTTGCTGAATAAGGCAATGGACAACTTGTAAAGAGATTTTAATGTGTACATTGGCTCTAGTTCATATAAATGGTCTGCTGAAAATATGTACTATGTGTCCAGCTGATTTTCATCTTAGGTAACAATGGGATTTTCATCTTAGGTAACTATAGGAACTGAATCATAGTGCCAGATTAAAGAGCAAGACTGGTGCTAAGAACTTTGGCCAAACCAATGAAACTAGTGAAATCCCCATTCATTTGGAATCTGTGTGTACAACTTCAGTTCAAATAGAGGACATTGGAGAGGTATCAACAGAACACATAGTGAGAGTGAACCATTGCCACATAAACACTGGGTTTCAAAAGGATATTCTGATCCTAATTCTGTGAAAGAAGAACTTATAAGAATAAGTTTGGTACCATATGATTTCACTTATATGTGGAATCTAAAAAACAAAACAAATGAATAAACAAACAAAAAGCAGAAACAGATCTATAAATTCAGAGAACAAACTGATGGCTGCCAGAGGAGAAGGGGGTCGGGGATGGGCAAAATGGATGAAGAAAAGTGGGAGATACAGGCTTCTAGTTATACAATGAATAAGTCATGGAAATAAAAAGTACAACATAGGGAAAATGGTCAGTGGTATTGCAATAGTGTCATACGGTGACAGATGGAAGCTACACTTGTGGTGTGAGCACAGCATAACATATAGACTTGTCGAATTACTATGTCGTACACTTGAAACTCATGTAACATTGTGTGTCAACTACATTTCAATTAAAAAAATGAAGACATGATAAAAAAATAAGTTTGAAAGGTTGGGGAGAATAAACAGAAAGACCCAAGAACCTTGGATTTCCATTTCAGCTATGCTATCTGATAAATTTGATTTTGGCTGAGTCTCTTAACCTTTTGATCTCAGATCCTTTCCTTTGAAAGTACTCCTTAGTTATACTCATCTCAACTTTGTATTTAAAAATTCCAACAGCTGATATCTAACCATCTTAATTTTATCCCAGAAAATAGAGTGATATTGTCTATATCACAATTTTGTATTTTATAGAAGTTTGAGGCTTCTTAATGTATCTACAACACAAGAAACCCACCGTATAATCCATCCACTTGTGCCATGCAGCAAACATAAGTATATAGTAAATTTTCATATAAAATGATAGAGTGCTTAGTGGATAAAGAGATCTAGAAGAAAAAATTTACCACTTCTGAAAGCTAAGAGTGTTATGCTTATCACAAGCTTTTAAATACAGATAAAAGTAGTTAGAGAAACATGACAAGTGAGTATAACTAATTCTAATGCTTCTGAGACTGCTGTTGTTCAGGAATAATTCCTAAAAAAATGTAACCTATCTTAAATAGAGAGAGAGAAAAAAAAGGACATATCCCAAGCCTGTGGGGGCATTTGAAGAGTTGTGAGAAGGGCAATTTAGACGAGATAGCTCCTCAAATTAAGCAGCTATTTTTGGGCTGTGCAGTGATCCTATTCCACAAAAAGCATGGGAATGGAAGCCAGAGCCAGTTGGGGGCACAGATCCTTCAGCAACTAATGGTGTAGCCTATAGTACTTCACTTAATCTCTCAGGGCATTGATTTCCCCTTTTTTTTTTTTTTTTTCTGAACGGACACTGTATTAGGTATAATTTAAGTTCTCTTTTAGGACTGAAAAATGTATTCAATGCCATTCTCCAGTGACCAGTAAGGAGGTAATTAAGAGTTTTGAGTTGGGACATAATAAGATGAAAACAACATTTAAAGAAAGTAAATGTCATGAAGAAGTTCTGTTGGGTGTGTGAACAAGGAGAGCCTGGGACAAAGAAGCTATGACTCAGGGCTCGAGAATTCTTATAACCATATTTATCATCTTAGCCATTGGTGAAGAGAAAATAAAAATGTTTGCTCTGAGGTCACTTCCCATAACATTTTGAAAGAGCAAACACAAAAGGAACGCTGCTTGTTTCACTTTTTTTTTTTTTAAATTTGCCACTTGGTTTTTAAATGAGAAGTATTTAAGATCATTTGTTCCTGTAGATGTGAAATGAAATATGAACGTATTTTGTCTGATTGCCTCATAAAATGTAGCTCCCAAAGCATTGCAAATAAAAATATACTTTTACTTACATTTAAAAGCTTATGACAAACATAACACTCTCAGCTTTCAGAAGTGATAACTTTTTTCTTCTATATTTCTTTATCCACTAATCCCTAAGTGAAAATTTGAACCTGACCAAGAAACTTCTAGAAGGGTCCAATCTAAGTAAATGGAACATTAAGGTCTGATGCAAAGATTCTAGTTTAGCCACTTCTTGTCCTGAAAATCTTTCTGACAACTCTATCAACTCGTCTTTGAATTCCTAACACTTTTCATTTTTCCCAGAACACTTTTAATTTTTCCCAGATTTTCCCAGAATTTTTCCCAGAACTACTGCCTGGGTTCCAATACAGAGTGGATTGGAAGAATACATTCCAGGATGTATTCTCGTTTTCTTTGTCTAAGGGAGTCACATCATGAGATTGATTCCTTTATTCTTTGTTGCTTCAATTTTTTTGCTATAAGACTGATATAATAGTTTGCCATGGATGTTGAAGGGGAGACCACAGAATTTGAAACTTTTCTTTCTGTGACATTTCTCTTGGTCCTGTTTTTACTCTCTTGTTACGTGTTTCTGAAGTTCCTAACTCTAGGAAAACAGAATTATAAATGTAATGTCAGGCTACTTTATAAATAAAAGCTCTTACCAGATTTCCCTTTCTATAAAGACATGGGGTAAGGAGTCACTATGGCTGTAGGGATCAAAGTGTTTCTGGCTTTCTTTCTATCTGGGCTGAACCCTCTTTTGTGTGCCTTTCGTGTCAGACCTGCCTCCCTTCATGTTCAGGCTAAAACACTTGTGATTTTGAGCCAATTGCAGGGAAGGCCCAATTCCAACATCAGATGTGGTTTGGGTGAATTATGCCATTCAAGATTTCATAGCCCATATTACTGGAATGATCCCTGAATATTATTTTTCTAATCTATGTGGTTCTTGCCTCAGTTTCTTGATTTGATGCTTCAGTGTTCCATGAGAGTTACAGAGATGGTATGAATGGTTTCACTGAGATGTGGCCTTTCTCTTCATCTTTCTCTCAGGCCAAGTGAGATTCCTGTCTCCATCCTCTACTCAAGGCCATAAATTTCCTCCTAAATCACTCATTAGTAGGGACTCAGTGGTTTATGTGCTCAGCTATCTGTTCACTTCAGCTGTCTTTCCCTACTGAACAGGCCAATTTTTCAGCAGCCCAAGTCAGGCCCAATTTTATATACTCTTCTTGTGAAATAAGAACTGGAGCCTATTGACACATGGGAGGGCTTTCTCTGCTAGAACTTTTTCCCAGTCTCTCCTGCTCTCCTACAGAGGTCCCAGGCAGTGACCCCATAGAGGACCATGTCCCTGTATAGTCACTAATAGGCTATTTTCTCTCTTCCTTACAAATGTTTTTCTCATTTTCTAACTCCCCAATAATCAACCATTGTGACTACAGAAACAATTTGCGGATGTAGTTTAATAATTACAAAGTTCTCCAGTAATCTTTTGAGAGAAAATAAGTAAAACTGCATGCTTGAATAGAATAGGTGTTGAATTAAACAATTTTGCATCAAATATGGGTCTGTCAATTCAGCCCAGTTGGTGAATAAAGAATTCTCTAGAGACATACAACTTTAATCCTTGATACCATAAATTTGATCTCCAGAGCCTGATCTGAGACCTGAATCAAAATATACTATAAGTATATACCTGGATATTCACCTCCAAAAAGAAAAAAGAAAAAGAACGTGGAACCTTACACTACATACAAAAACTAACTTAAAATAGATCAATAACCTATAGGGGCACCTGGGTGGCTCAATGGTTGAGCATCTGCTTTTGGCTCAAGTCGTGATCCTGGAGTCCTGGGATGGAGTCCCACATCAGGCTCTCTGCGGGAAGCCTGCTTCTCCCTCTGTCTATGTCTCTGCCTCTCTCTGTGTATCTCTCATGAATAAATAAATAAAATCTTTTTTAAAAAAGATCAGCTACCTATAAATAAGAGCCAAAGTAATAAAACTCTTAAGGAGAACACCAGTAAGTCTTCATGACCTTGAATTTGGTAATGAACTCTTACAGATGATCCCCAAAAGAATAATAAATATATCAGACTTCATCAAAATTAAAAAATTCTATACATCAAAGGATATTATCAAGAAAGTGAAAATAGAATCTAAAGAATGAGAGAAAATATTTGCAAATTATATACTTGAAAAGGGTTTCATATCTATAATAAATGAATAACTCTGAAAATGCAACAAAAAGGCAACTCAATTAAAATATGAACAAAGGGCTTGAATAGATATGTCTCCAAAGAAGATGTACAAATACTCAACAAGTATGCTCGACATCATTACTCATTAGGGAAACGCAAATAAAAACTACAATGAAAAAAAAAAAAAAAACTACAATGAGACACTACTTCACACCTAGTAGGAAGGCTATAAAAATTGGGGGGAAATAACAAATACTGGCAAAGATGTGGAGAAATTGGGAACCTCATATACTGATGGTGGAAACATAAAATGGCACAGCTGCTGTGGAAACAGTGTGGCATTTCTTCCAAAAGTTAAATATAGAATTACATATCACCTAATAATTCCACTCCTAAGTATATCTACAAGAATTGAAAACAGGAACTGATGGGGCACCTGGGTGGATCAGTTGGTTAAGTATCTACTGTCAGCTCAGGTCATGATCCCAGGGAGTCCTGGGATCTAGCCTTGCATTGGGCTCCCTGCTCAGTGGGGAGCCTGCTTTCCCTCTCCCTCTGCCTGCTGCCCCGCCCCCCCCCCCGTTTGTGCTCTCTCTCTGTCAAATAAATATGTAAAATCTTAAAAAAGAAAAAGAAAACAGGAACTGAAACAGTTACCTGTGTGTCAATGTTTATTGTAGCATTATTCAAGATAACCAAAAAATGGTTCAAGTGTTCATCAGTAGTTAAATTAATTAAAAATATGTGTATAACTATAATGGAACATTATTCAGATATAAGAACTGAACTCTGATCCATGCTGCAACTTGGATGAGCTATGCTAAGTGAAATTAACCAGAAAAAAAATCATTTACGTGAAGCATCTAAAATAGGCAAATTCATAGAGACAGAAAGTAGACTACAGGTTACTAGAAGATGAAAAAAGTGGGAAACGGGGAGTTATGGCTTTAATGGGTAGAGAGTTTCTGTTCGAGATGGTGGCAAATTTTAGATAGTGGGATGGACTTGTACAATATTGTGAATATATTTAATTAATGCCACTGAATTGCCTACTTTAAAATGCTTAGACTGACATAAAAATGGCTTTTAAATATTATACATATTGTCTCACAATAAAATCAAGGAATTAAAAAATTTGCTTTCAGCACAAACTCAGAGGTGTCCAGCAGCATTTCACCCAAAAAACTTAGAACCCAAATGCTACTGTGGTAGTGAGCTGGGTGTGTGAGGAAGTGGCAGAAGAGAAGATGCTAAAAATGATGCTGAGTTATTATTCAGCTTTGGTCTTCTGGAGTCCAACTAGTACTTTGAGTTCTAGTCTTCATTCAACCCCAAGGAGATGGACTAAAGAAATAATACAGGAAAATTGGACTCAGTCTCTCTTGGCTCTAAACAACTTTATGTACTTTTTGTTTGCTTTGGTATTTGAGGGGCTGAAAAGGGAGAGCTAGAAAGTGAAGATATTCTGTTGAAATCTGAGCAGTAATGACGAAAATTTAGTTTCCTCTGTACTGTGTTATGGCCTCCTAACACTACGCCATCTTGGCACATTACTAGAGGTCAAGGCTGAGATGCAGTATAAATGCTGAGTTAATTAATTATAATCAGTGATACTATAATGGATTCCATATGACACTGAGTTCTTTGGCAGAAACATGGTTGTGTGCAGTTCTTTACAGCACTTATAGATTAGTCTTCAAACAATATAGCCCATGTTTGTGCCACAGGATCCCACTCCTGTGGTTCCTGACATTTCCAAAGGGGAAACTATAGAGCAATAACGTAGTTAAAGGAACCTGAACCAGTAGAGGCTCAGGTATGATGGATTCTTATTTTTCTATACCCTCTCTTTATCCAGAATTCTCACCTCAAGGAAGAGAGAAAGTATATGTGTGGCCTTCAACCAGCTCATCTAAACCCCAAAGGTGGAAACTTCCCAGTCACCTCTCTAGATGCATCTTGAACATATATCTTACTCCCTAGTTGGCAGTTTGCATTGTCCAAGAGATCACATGTTCATGCCCAAGGATGCTAGATAAATGACAAGCAGACATGTTTGTATAATCTTCATTACCTTTCCCATAGTTCAATATAATTTCCCCAAATGTTTCATTTCTTTTATTTCAGAGAGTGTGACAGTTAGGATCTTGAAGTACAAGCCTGCATCTGTAATCCATTTATGAACTCTCTCCAGTGCAATCGCAAAGAGAGAGGGGAAGAAAAGTTTGGGGGGAGGAATTATTTGGAGTAAAAAAAAAAAAAAAAAAAAAGCATTGAAAAACAAGCAGAGGGGAGTACAAGCACATCTGTTTTCGTAAGAAATCATGGAACCTGGCCCTTTTTCAGTGGGGTATTTTACTACCACATGGCTTTAATCCTACATCTGGGCCTGTTGTTTTATGAAATATTTCCCACAGATGATGTCAATTATAATTTTTGTCCCGGTCGTCAATTTACGGACTCTTGGAATAAGACAAAATGAAACAACCAGAAAAAGAACAACTTATGTGGTCTACTCTCTGACAAAATTATAGCTGTGTGATACACATCTAAAATCAATAACTCTGCTAATGATTAGCAGAACACATTGCTTGGTTTATGAGCAGAGATGAGGCCCACACTGTGCACATGTTTGGCACTGGATTGCATTTTTTGTTTGCTGTGTATTTACCAGCAGATGTTCAGCCGTTTATTTAATGCTTCTTCTATGAGCCAGTAGTAGGCCCGTGTCTGTGTGACATTTATAAGTCATCTGCCAGCAATACAGGTGGAATGCTTTCATGGAGCCTTTCTTAGTTCCTTCTGCTGTGATGATCTATCAGAGAAATCAAGGATAATTCTTTATGGAGTTGTATGGCTATTAAGATGTGGAGCTCTGATCTTGTGTGTAAAGTGGGAGAAATTTGGATTCCAGCATATGGAATCAGAATCGCTTTTCAGAATCACTTTGAAAGAGTCATTTGTGGCGTTCAACTTTAGCAGCTGGTCTGAGGGTGAAAGATTTTGTAGAGAAACAAAGAAACTCCATTAGTCCTGAGTAGACTCAAAGTTTTGACAGAAATGGTTTCTCTTTACTTACAGGGACTCTTTCCATGCAAAAAGATAAACCGGGTCCTTTAAGAATTATTTCACGACTGCAAGATTTTATAATTAATAAGAAGCTAGATAGCTTGAGTACTTTAAAATTCCTAGGAAGATAAAATTGAGTCAAGGAGATTCTGCCTCTTTTGGGAGTAGCCAGTGCTCTGCTCTTGAAAGTTTTAAAATAAGAGGAAAAAAGGGAAGGAGAGAGAGTTCCAGAATATTCTAAATCACCATGATTCCTTTAGCTGTGTGTGTGCGTGCTGCATTTTGATATAGTAATTTTAGAAATCCAATGTTTTATTTTAAGGTCCAAATAATTAGCACTTAATAGCATTTAATATAGATAAATGTGCTTAAAGACATAAATGATTTCATTTCTTTATGTGATACCTGCAATTCCTCATAAATTTTTCTATTGACTAGGTTCTCCTTATGATCATCCATTTTCTCTCATAGGATTTCCCACTTTACCCACAACTTTTCTAGGTCTGGACTTCCAGACGTGGAGGAGCCTAAGACTGAAATTCAGGTGCATCTGATTCATTAAAGAAGCATCCTCAGGGCAGCCCAGTGGCCCAGTGGTTTAGCGCCACCTTCAGCCCAGGGCCTGATCCTGGAAACCTGGGATCGAGTCCCATGGCGGGCTCCCTGCCTGGAGTCTGCTTCTCCCTCTGCCTGTGTCTCTGCCTCTCTCTCACTCTGTGTCTGTCATGAACAAATAAATAAAATCTTTAAAAAGTAAAAGAAGAAGAAGAAGAAGCATCCTGAGGGGAAAGGGAGGGAAGGGAACTGAGCAAAGAATCTAACATGAAGTCTGGCTTCAGCCTCATCCCACAGGGAGCTCTGGAGTGTCACCTGACCCTTGGAGTTGGCCCCACTTGAAGTAAGGGAGCAGAGGAGTCATGCATATAATCTCCCCTGCAAAGTGGCTACTGCTCAGCTGAGGACAATCCTCTAAAGAGGCAAACTATGAGCCTTTAGCAGCTGATTTGGACAATCACTAGAAGAACGGTACAGAGGACACCTGGGTGGCTCAGTGGTTGAGCATTTGCCTTTGGCTCAGGGTGTGATCTTGGGGTCCTGCAATTGGTCCTGCATCAGGCTCCCCACGGGGAGCCTGCTTCTCTCTCTGTCTTCTCTCTCTGTGTGTCTCATGAATAAATAAATAAAATCTTAAAAAAAAAAAAAAAAGAACAGCACAAGCCCTCTGAGGGGATACTGGATGGGCCATCAATAGTGTCCAATGACTCACTGTATTTCGTATGAGAGAAAAGATAGTCCTAAAACAAATCCTTTGAAAGAAACTTTGCCCTAGGTGCTCAAGCCCAGAGGCATTTGATTTAAATTGTGCAGATACATTATCATTTGATAATATACTGTTAAATCTCAATTTCTCCTTCTGTCTTCTTTCCTAGTAGTTTGGCAGTACTGACAACTGTGGGATGGCCTAACCTGGTGTCAGACCCAGGAGACATGGAGGTGCCCGAGGATTACAGAGATGAGTATGATGGTCCACAAATACATCTTCTCATCACTATTGAACATCAAATTGTTCTTGTTCTGGCTTGTAGCATGCATTCTCTTACATTGTCTGTGCTCCCTCACCTAGAGCAGGTTAAGGTTTGCTATTAGCAGAGGAGGAGTGATGAATGATAGCCTCACATGATCCTTCTCAAAGACCACTAAGCACAGCTCAATCAGAATTATCTGCTTGAGATGATTCCAAGGGAAGTCTGAGATGGACCCTTCTTTGCAAATTGTCTTATCCATAGTGCTAGAATTTCCAGCACTCCAGATTTCTTTCTATGATTTAAGGCTTTGTTACCTCAATAGCACTCTTTGAAAATAGAAAGTTCCTAGGCAGGATTATAGCTGTGCACCAAAGTAGGCAGAGCAAAATAAGCACTGTACGATTCCAAAATTTGAGCACTGTTCTCAATTCCTGAAATCAGAGAAATTTCCATATTTCTCTACATGTTTGTTTCATTATTTAAACTTGGAAACTGAGCTTACAAACATAGCTTATTATTGCTAATCCTATATAGTGATTGTGAGAATAAAATCTCTCTCTCCTACTTATTTTATGCTACCCCAATTTTTAAAATAAGTACCTTTTCTCCCCTTTCTGACTACTCTCATATTTATTCCTTCATTTAATGTTTTGTATTTATCATTTATTCCTTTGGTAGACATTTGACAAGCATTGCATTAAATGCTGTGAGTAAATAGCTCAGTCAAGTGTGAGAAACAGCTTCTAAACATATAACCACAACTATTATAACAAAGCTATGGTGGGGCAGAGTATAGAATCCTGGAAGAGAATAAGAGGGAACACTACTAAGAGAGCTAGCACTCATATTTGAGGTAGAAATAGGAATAGGATTTGCCAAGAAAACAAGAGGAAGGCTGAAAGAGCACGTATGAAGGATCAGAAACGTACAAATGATAGATACAACTGGATACAGTAAGGAGAAGGCAGGAGATGAAAGCAGAACAGTTTAGGAAAAAATCATAAGGCTCTTCTCAAGAGGCAAGGCATGTAGATTTTCTTTTGCAGGAAATGGGGAACAACCAAGTCATGTGAATTGATTCGTTTTTAAGACAATGACTCTGGTGTTCTTTTAGAGTCAGCAGGGGTCAGCAAACTTGAAAAACAACTTTATTAAATACCCCCCCCCCCCTTTAATAGGTTGTTGTGCCTGCTTTCACAACAACTACAGAGTTGAGTACTTATGGCAAGAACCTATGCCTCACAAAGCTGAAAATATTTACTATTTGGCCCTTTACAGAAAAAAGTTGGTGGACCCTTGCATTAGAGGAAAGAGAGATTTGATTACTTAGGGGAGATGCTCAATTTAGGAAATACTTCTGTGATGGAATTTAAAATCCCTGTTGATTGATTGGATGTGAGGAGTAACAAAGGGATGCCAAGCGGGACTTCCAGATTTCAACTTGCATAATGACCTGGATAGCTGATAGTGGTGATGAGTGCAGAAAAAGGAACAAATAGATGCGAGGCAAGCAAACAAACAAATAATAAGCATAATTTTGGACAGTGAAGTGCCAAATCAACAGTCCATGGCTGACCTTGAGATGGAAGTGGGAAAAAATGAATAAGGAGGGACAGACATTTTGGTTCTCTTGAGTTTCCTTTCTTACATGAGTGCCCCCTGCCTGAGCCATTGCCCTCCATTATTCCACAGTATTCTATACAAGACTTGATTGTAGCTTTGTTATACTGGGTCATAATTACCTACTTGGAAGTGGTATCTCAAGTTTGGCTATGAGCCAATTACTCACAGCACCTAAGACAGTGCTTGTTGAATGTCTACAGACAGATTTTCTCCCATCTCCCATCTATGATCTCACCGTCTATCATCATCCACCTCCTCAGCTTTAATTATAATGATGACATCAGTGATTCACAAATATATATCTCCAGCTAGACCTCATCTCTCTGACATCTGTCATTTTTTTAATGTTTTAAGCCTTTTGAACATCTCTCTTTGCGTTGTAATTATTCTTCCTTTTGTCAATCTTGCCTTCCTAAGGTAGGTAGAATTCCCAACCAACAATTCTCCATGTCCTCATGGTATTGGTTTATAGGATCTGTAGTTGGCTCCAGCCAAGCACATCCTTCCTCGTGGCATTTGAAGATACACAGGAACGTTGTAAGGTTGTGCAGTTCTTCTGCTACACAAAGGGATGGACCAGCTTTATCCATCCAGCTGGCTGGATGGATATTGAGCAATTGGTGAAAGACATGGGATTTCTTCTATGAAATTTCCCCTGGGGAATAACTGAGTCTCTCTTGACTATGTGGCGTTCAGTTTTGGCTCCCTGCCTTCCAGAAATTCTGGCAATTGACTAAAATCCATTTTATAAGTGTCTTCTTTTTAAGCTTCTGTTACCTAGAACTGAATCTTAACTGAAATAAGCTCCAGATTACTTCTCCAGCCTTTTTTTCAAACACAGTTTATGTCACTCTGTGCTCTCGCTACAGTTAACTTTGTATGGTTCCTCCAACTTCCCATTCTGATCACCACAGGGCCTTTGTGCCTGCTTTTCCTTCTGTCTGGGATGCTTTACTCTCACCTCTCATTCTCAACCCCAGTGTATTGTTTAGTTTCTGCCATTGTTATATTCCTTACCTCAGTCATTACTTGTTCTAAGACTTGTCTGATCTCCCTGACTACATCAAATTCCCCAGTGAATATCTTTCACTTACTGATGTTACCTACCTCAATTGTAATTTGCATTTACTCACATGCTTGTTGGATTAATGTCTTTCAGTCTTCTACACTGTAAGCTCCGTGGAAGCAATGCTCAGTAACTTATACCCAGAATTTAAAATAATAATACACATATCATATGACGTTCTGATAATTGGTAAAGATTTTCAAGCAGTTCAAACATTTGCCACTGCTCCAAATTTCTATTACTTTGTTCTTTGGAAAGCATTTAAGAACCCCTTATTCTTATTTTATAAATATGAACTTAGTAAATATATTGTTCAAATTTCAGTATCTAGAAGCTTTAATATTTTTAGGTATCCCAGAAACAAATCTATTCATCCCATCTCTGATCAAGATTATCAGGCTATAGGATTTGAAATCACAGGGAATCAATCAAGAAAGGTTTAAAAGTGGGTGTCTTCCTCCTCCAAGATTATGCTTCAGAAAGATATATCTATTTCTTGAGGTGGTTGGGCAGCCTGGGTGGCTTAGCAGTTTAGCACTGCCTTCGGCCCAGGGCATGATCCTGGAGACCTGGGATCAAGTCCCATGTCGGGCTCCCTGCATGGAGCCTACTTCTGCTTCTGCCTGTGTCTGTGCCTCTCTCTGTGTGTCTCTCATGAATAAATAAATAAAATCTTTAATATATAATATATATATACATATAATACATATAATATATATTTATATATATCTTGAAGTGGTATGCAGGATGAATTAAGAAGAGGTAATCATAGCAACCTACTATGGCCTGAAGGAGGGGAAGGATGCAAATTCAAAAAGAAAAAAAAAAGACAATGATTGAAGTCTAGGCCACTGGAGAATGGGAATGTTATTATCAGAAATGGAGGATAAACATAACCATGAGGATAACATCTGTGTTTCACTTTTTAGGCTGTACTTATTGCTTCTGTTTTTTTATTTTTCAGAAGTAGAAAATGCGAATCAGAAAAGTCATCTTTTGTCCAAGGGTGCAGGACAAAAATGGTCAAAGCCAGGACACAAACCCAGTGCTCTGATTCTGTGTCCTTTCCACTGTCCATGAACCTTGGAGGAGGAAAATGATTTAGAAGGAAGAAGTGGTACTGATTTGGATGCAAATATAGGGGATTTTGTTTTAGACATGATGAATCTGAAGCAGGAAAAAAATACTATAAAAACCAGTAGCAGTTTCTCTAAAATATTTATGAAATATATCATTTATAAAATATATTTGAAGTAAATGCTCATGTGAATTGGTTCACTTTCTGAAGAAAAACTATTTTAATACAAATAATCACCCTCCAATATTTCTGCTTGGGGATCTCTACTGACTAACCCTGAAGACACCTGCTTTTGGATCTGTTATAGGCCCACTCTTACATCCCTTAAAATAAAAATTAATTAAGTGTAATCCTGCCTTATTTCACAGAGTCCCATCTTGTATGCTAAATTACTTTCCAAGAATATCCTGAACATACCAAGCCTTGTGTACATCTTATGTCTTGAGTTCTAATACTAACACGTTAGCCTGGAAGAGTCTATACAGATGGAAGAGGCTTTGTTTATGCTCCTTTCACTTCTCTACAAAGTATAATGAAAAGTGTCCAAATAAGTGATCCAGGGTTGAAGCTGGACATATGTTCAAGTCAATGAAATTTAGATCTAGGTGGCAAAAAAAACTCTCAAAACTTTTCAATCAACTTTAGAACTGTTGCAAGAAATCAGATGGTATGTAGTTTGTATTTCACTGACATTAGTAAAATTTCAGCCCAGAGCATTTAATTATACTTAAGAAATATAGTGATGGGTTTGGTGGCAAAAGATGACCCTGAACACTGTTCTATAAAAAGTAATAAGACTTGTTATTATAAATTTTATCTAATTAATCTTTATTGTTATTAAACAATATCTTTCAGAGCCAGACATAATTCTAGACATAACATCTAGAATTAGAGAAGTCTGGGACACTTGCCTCTGCTACAGGAGGAGATAAGGCAGAGAAGCTTATAAAGGGGCTTGCACACATCCTCTGATTAAGGGAGGGCCAATTTGGGATTTGTCATTTGTCTTGAACTATTTACCAAATGCCTCAGAGTTGGCAAACACCAAACCTAGCTTTGTTGAGTGTTTTTCTCTCAATTTTTAAACCCAAGTGATTCCTAGGGAAATTTAATCCATATGGTTCAGAATCGTTTACACTTAACTCATCAAAATGTTTTGTAAGGGCTATTTGATGTCCAAATGTCTTTTAAAGGCCCCCCCCCCCTTTATTTAGAAACAGGAAATTGTTCTTTGTTTTGTGTTTTGTTTTGCTTTGTTTCTTTTGTAAGAGTAAAAAAATCTAGTAACATAGAAAGATTGAGACCGACTTCAGAAATTTTAACAGTTGGGTTTAAGCAGATCCTGTTCACACAGAGCAGATCATTCTTAAAGCTATAATTTTAGCACAGCCTATTGATTTAAGGTGTTACGCCCAGGATTCCTATTAGTTGATTAATACCAAATAAATGTCCAATTATCAATGATTTTTCTAGGAAAATATAAAAAATAAGGTTGTCTTTAGAAGATATAGAAAATATTGGTATATTAATAATGATATAAGAAATTAAAATACATTCAATTATTTTCTAATAAAAGTATAATGCCTAACTGGTTTCATGGAAGAGTTCTATTAAACTCTAAATAATAACTCAGCAAAATATGTACAAGCAATTTACAGGAGAACTATAAATAATTAATATGCTTATGAAAAATTTTTAACTGCACTAATATTCAGCAATAATTTTTTGCATATTTTCAGTCACTGTCTGAGGAAATAAGTATTATATAATGGTAGAATGACTAGAAGTCAGTCAAGTCAGTCAAGTATTTATTGAAGGGAATTTGGCATTATTATAATATGCAAACCCGTTGACCCATCCATTTCTCTCTGGCAATCCAACCTAGAGAACCATTTCCACTGATACAAAAAAAGGACTTTCAAAAATATGTGATACAACGTTGTTTAATACAGTGAAGTGAGGTATTTTTGTAATATACTTGTCCTAAAGAGAGTGGAAGCAAAATTATTTAAGAGAGTAAACCAGTAGGGGGTCTAAAAAATGAGGAAGGCAGAGCATTCTGGAAGGAATTTGTCACGGAAATGCTGACTATCAGAAGAGATTTTTATCATGTTCTTAGGGAAAATAATTCTCTTCCTATAAAAGCTTGAAACTGCACTAACATTAGAAGAAGGAATGCCACTCCCTGCAGAGGTCCTGGTGAGGTCATTTGGCACATTATGATTCCAACCTATGATACCCTGATTCTGAACAGGGGTCCTAAATGACTTAATGATGGAATGGTTCTTGTCTCCTGGATAGTGGCTCACACACTAGCAAAATGTCTTTTTTTTTTTTCTCCCCTGAACCTCGTGCAGACTCATCCCAGAGGAATGAATAATAAAAAGTATTGTAGTCTTTGTTGGATCTTCTGAGAGAGGCACTGCTTCTTAACAGTATCTGGGGATTTGGAAGCTTGCATTTTCAGCATTGGCCACTTGCAAATGTACCAGCGATGCTTGAGATCAAGGACTACTGAAGCTCTACTAATATCTTCCTATCAACAAGATTTAAATATAGTCAAGAATCAATCCATTTATAGATCTTCTTCTGGGAAGAGGAAGTTGGGTGATGAAGAACAATAAGCATCTTACCACCTAATGTACCACCCAGTGGTTTAAATCTTACCCATCACATTTAATACACTGACAGGGATCCTGGGATGCTGAGGAAAGGTCAGTTTCTTTAAAATAAAATAGCTCTTTTGAATTCTGTCAAGGAGGGCGGCCAGTCTGTCAGCATGGAATCATTATAGGTCAAGAACAGGGGAGTGAAGTACAAAGTGGAAGTAAGTGTTTCAGGTGATTTTTATAAATTAAAAGAATTTTCCTTCTTAGGGGGAGTCCCTGATGCTAACTGTGGTCCAGACACACTGGCTGGACCAAGCCAGGCTGGATCTCACTTAGAGCTGTAGGCAGTATAGAGTGATGGTTAAGAGCACTAAAGTGGGATGAGGCTGCTGGGTTTCAATGTCAGCTCAACCACTCACATGCTGTGCCAGGCTGGCCACCTGGCTAAGCTTCTGTTTCCTTATTTGAAAAGAGAGGATCCCAATGCTGAGACTAAGGGTGGGACCTCTTCCACCAGGGGAACATAGTGAGGATAACAGAAACTAATACACAGCACTTAGTGCATGGGGAGCTCAGAAGGATCATCCCCACTGTCAGCAATGCTTGCCCTGAGATGGTTACATCTCACTCTCCATTACATCATTCAAATCCTTTTTTTAAAAAGATTTATTTATTTATTTATTTATTTATTTATTTATTTATTTATTTATTTATTTATTTAGAAAGAGAGAAGGGGGAGGGGGGAGGAGCAGAGGGAGAGGGACTAGCAGACTCCATGCTGAACAGGGAGCTTAATGTGGGGTTCGATCCCACTTACCCTGAGATCATGACCTGAGCTGAAACTAAGATTTGATATTCAACGAACTGAGCCACCCAAGGACCTACATCATTCATATCTTTGTTCAAATGTCATCCTCATAGAGCCACTCCTATGCTCCTTTTCCAAATATCCCCACAAACCCTGTAAGACTTTTATTCCCTGGCCCACCCTTTATTTGTTGTTGTTGTTATTTTTGAAGTATCACCAACATACAACATTGTATTAGTTTAAAGTGTACAACATGACTCAATATTTGTAAATGTTGCAAAATGATGACCACAATAAGTCTAGTTAACCTCTGTCACAATACATAGTTAAACTTTTTTTCTTGGATGAGAACTTTTAAGATGACTCTCAGTAACTTGTAAATACAGTTTTATTAACTATAGTTGCCATGCTGTACATTGTATCCCCATGATTTTTATAGCTGGAAGCTTGTACCTTTTGGCTTTTTTTCTACCCATGCATGCCTTCACCCCCTACCTCTGGCAACTACCCATCTGTTCTCTGCTTCATTAGCATGCTTCTGTTGTTTTTTAAGATTCCACATATAAGTGAGATCACCTGATATTTGTTTTTCTCTGTCTAACTTATTTTACCTAGCATAATGCCCCTGAGGTCCATCCACCACATTGTCACAAATGGCAAGATTTCATTCTTTTTTATGGCTAGATAATATTCATATATATATATATAGCATATACAATATACATATATATTGCATTTTCTTTATTCATCTGTTAATGGACACTTAGGTTGTTTCTATATCTTGGCTACTGAAAATAAAGCTGCAATGAGCATGGGAGTACAGATATTTTTCAATTCATGTTTTCATTTTCTTCAAGAAATACACAGAAGTAGAATTGCTAAATAATATTGTACTTCTATTTTTACTTTTTTGGGGGGAACTTCCATACTGTTTTCCATAGTGGCTATAGCAGTTTACATTCCTACCAACTATGTGTGCGGATTCTTTTCTCCACATCCTTGCCAGGACTTATTATTTCTTGTATTTTAGAGAACAGTCATTCTAACAAGTGTGAGGTGATACTTCATTGTGGTTTTGAATTACATTCACTGATGATTAGTAATGTTGCATCTTTTCACATACCTGTTGGTTCCTGGCCCAGCTTTCATAGCTTCATTAACAATTATCATTGTCAGAAGTTATACTGAGTATTTGCTTATTATCTGTCTCCCATTCCCCCCCAAAATAAACTCTTGGAGATGAAATACTTGTTTTTGTATTCCTAGCATCTAGAACCATATGTGGCACCTAACAGATGTTTAATAAAATGCTCCTTAGTAATGAACAAATGAAAGAATGGTAGATTCTTACTACAAAATACTGGTCAACAGTTAAAAAAGAATGAAGTAGATTTATATATTCTGATGCAAATGTCTCTAAGCTGTATTTTAAGTATAAAAAGCAAGTTTCATAGGAATATATATATATATATATATATATATATAAAAGCAAGTTTCATAGGAAAAAAAATATATATATAAAGAAATCTATATATTTTAAGATTGTACCAATGTGGTGTCACTGGGCATAAAGCATCAGTGGAAGGATATAATTTAGTGTGCATGCCAGACACCTTAACTGTACTGCTAAAATTGTAACTGTTTCATCTTATAAAAGAATTCTTTTATTTAAATCTGTTATTTAAATCATAACAAAGTAGTGTTTATTGTAATTTGCATTCCACCCAACCCTCACTTTTATAGGTGTTTCCATCAGTGTTAATTCTCTCAAGAAGGTGATATTTACATGTGCTGCCATTCCTTCCATATTCTTCTCTATTTCTCTACAATAAAATAATCTTCCAGGTGGCTTGGCTGTCTATTTTCTTCTTTTATTCTTATATGGTAAAACTTCAGCTATCTATATGCTAAGAACAGCCGCTCTTAAAGTCACCTATTGATCTGGAAAACTTGACTAGCAGTCGTTCATTTATTTATTTGCTGCTAAGAACACGTTATATACCAAACAATAATTTTTTGCCCTCAAATATTCCCAGGCTTTTCACAACTTTTTACCAAAGTTTTCTAGCTAGTCAAAATTTACCATAACAATGCTTTAGAGGACCAATCAAAGATAAATAAAGAAGGTACCTGGTTTTGCAGAGGACGACAAAATAAAACATGAAAAGTTTGTGACTTGTTGATAACAGCACAGGTATTTAGACAAAGACCTGGAATGTGGATTCCAATCTTCAAGGAAAATTTACTTAATTTACTAAGTCTGTGTAAAATAAGGTGGTTAGATTTTTTAAAAATATTCTGATATATCAATGATCTATTACATTAGTAATGAGGAATAAGTTACCACACAAAGCCTCAGTGGTATGTGGCATTAACACACAGAAAGACAGTTAGGCAGCACTGCTGATCTTGGCTGGGGGCACTTGGGCCTGGGGATCACTGGCTGTCAGCTAGTCCAGGCTGGTTTTGGCTGAGGGGACTGAGATGACTCAGGTCTGCCCCTCATGTCTCTCATCCTTGAGCAGACTAGCCTGGGCATGTTCTCAGGGTGATGACAGAGGCAAAAGAGAGAGTGAGAGAGAGAAAGTAATCCTAGTTTAACAAGTGTTTTTCCAGACTCTGCTTATGTCATACTTGTTAACATCTCAGTGGTCAAATCAAGTCACATGGCAGTCACCAGATTTGAGTTGGAAGGAGCTTAAAAGGTTCCGTGATAAAAACATGATTATAAGGAGGGGTGAAGACTTGGGTCATTTTTGCTGTACACCAAGATCTCTTCAAGTCCTGGAATGCTATGATTGGACTAGTATTTAATTAAATAATTTTGCTTTCTACTTTTAATTTGCACTGTTAGTTATACACACACACATACATACCCCACAAGAAATTGGTCAAGACATAGTTGTGTAAAATAGAAATGAAAAAAAAAAAAAAACAGAACAGTCATCCTTTTTTTTTTTCTGAGCACTATTCTCAACCTTTATGTTTTTGCAGTTTAATTGTAAATCATTCTTATCAAATTATGAATGTGAACTTGTTTTTCTCCTAGGAATCCACTGTTTTATTTGGTTTTGATTGGTGTTCAATAGCCAGTGTGCTTGTTTGTCATCTATAATATGATGAATATTGTTTAGTAGCTGAATTTCCAACTTTCCTAAGTGTCGTTCTATTTTAGTTACCTTGCTACTCTTATTAATATGTTGGAAAAGAAAAGGAATGAAAAGAGGATGAAACCCAGGAAACATAAAAATAGACCACACGAGATAAAAACCAACATGGAGCTAAATGATGCAAAATGGACTTCATCTCTTTATTTTTTAAGTCCTATTGACTTTGCCAGTAAGAAGTGTGAAAGCATACACTAGCATACACCACGAATGCACTTAAAATACCACAGCAAGCTTCCCATTGTGTCAGCCTTACCAACCAGGTAACCTGCTACACAATTAGTAGCCTTGTCATTAGCTGTGGGGGTGCTAATGACACAGCTTTGCTACTTGCCCTTCTCTCTCCTTTGTCTGGTCAACTCCTTTATGATCCATGTCAACTGTCTCATCTCCTACTTCACAAAGTGTATTCTGGTAGATAATAGCCCTGCATATTCTTAAGTAAATTTGAAACAAGCTGGCAACAATATCTGCCACTTGGGAGCTTCATAGTGCCATTACCAAAGTAAAGATTATGAATGGCTTGCAATGGACAATCCAATTTAGCTTTGTTTAATTTAGTTTCACAACTTTTTAAATCTATTTGACATGCATTGGTTTTTCAAGGAGCAACTATTGCAATGTTATCAGAAAGTATTTTTTTCCATGATATATAGTGTGTAAAATGCTAAAAATCTAGTTTTTATTCTTTTTCACAAAAATGTTCAGGGAAGGGCACCTGGGTGGCTCAGTCAGTTAAATGTTGGACTCTTGGTGTAAGCTCAGGTTGTGATCTCTGGTCCTGGGATCAAACCCTACCCAAGTTGGCCTCCATGCTCAGCGCAGAGTCTGCTTGTCTCTCTCTCTCTACTCTTTCCCCTGTTCTCAAATAAATGAATAAATAAAATCTTTTTTTAAATGTACAGGGAAATAGGATTTTTAATTTTTTTTTTTTTGGAAATAGGATTTTTAAAGCACAATTTTTACCTAGCACTTCCATGTTCTAGGTCCTATAGACCTTTTCCTGCCATAAATTAGTGGAAAAAGCTAAAATTCTGTAGGTTAGGCAAGATACTATTAGGGAATAAAGTGCCCTGTGGCCAAGTTTATATTTGAATCCCAAGAACTATATAGGAGTCAAATTGTCTGCCAGGATACTGAGTCTGTATGCCATTCATTGAATTCCTTTGATGGCCTTGGATTGTTAGAAAACATTGAGGTATAGCCTAAAATTATACAATAAGCATTCTTCATAGAGGCATAACGATAGAGAACTATGAATATCTTTAAGTTTATCATGGCTCTGGTGGTTAAAAAATAATAGCTTTATATAATTTGACATATCTTCTTTTGAGAGGTAGGGTGTATGTCCCCTTCCATTTAATCTAGGTGAGTCTGTGGCTCACTAGTAACAGTGAGCTTATGTGACTACATATGACTTGACAGGCTTCATCACAAAGGTGAGCCCCCTTAAGCCTACTTAGCCTGGATATGCTCCTTTGGAGGCCTGCATTGCCCTGTAGGAAGTCTGACTGCCCTGAACTCCCCATGCTCTTAGGGAGTCCAGACCACATGCAGAGATTAGGTGATTTGTTCTGACATTTCAGGTAACAGGCAGCATCTACTGCCAGATAGATGAGAGTGAAGTTGCCTCCAGAAGATTCCTGCCCCAGTTCTTAAATCATTTCAAGCAAGCTCATGTTCATAGCTGAGGTCTCTGATACTACAGAGCAGAGAAAAGCTATCCCTTCTGTGCTGTCTGAACTCCTAACCCACAGAATCCATGAGCATAATAAAAGGATTATTTCCCATCACTAAGTGATGGTGTGCTTTATTATCTAGGATGGTAACTAGAGGAGTGGCCACATAAATTAAGGTTTTTGACACTTTTACTAATATTAATAATCAGTATCTTATTGATATTGATCATAAAGCAAATATTTTGCTATGTACTTTCTTACTCATATAATTATAACATAATTCCTGGGAATTAGGTTCTATTATCTCCTTGCTATTGGTGAACATATCAAGGTTAAAGGGGAAGTAGCTTATCCAAGACTCCTACTTGCAACTCAAACTGCACCACCAGGTGAGACCAACTGACTAGTTATGGAGAAGAACTGAGGTGAAAACAGGAATGGCACCAGGGTACATTCAGTCCTATTCATATGTTTTTCAGTTCTTCAAGAATTGAAGATCCAACAAAAGCACTGAAGTAAGAGAAACTTCACTACTAGAGTTCTTATCTGCCCTATTTGGCTAAAATCTTCCTTCCTTCCTCTTTCTGATAGATTTGTTCTTCTTCTAATATTCAGATCCTTTGATTGTAATTTAATTCCAAGAAATGCCATGGCATGCCATGCTACAGTATATGGCAGATTCCCTGTAATATTAGCTTTCCTTTTGATGTATTTGACTACAATATGGCGGACTCATTCATGTTTTCTATGAATTCTGAAATGAATTTCTGCTCTCTGGTATCCTGGTGAAATTATAGAGATACTATGATCATGATAAAATTATGTAGTAGATAATTTGGTATCCTGTTCAAATTCACTTGCATTTCTTTGACCAGTTCTATAAATCTATCTCCCAGCTTTTGCTGCTTGATCAAATGACTATCCATGGGCAATGGGATTGCCTCACTGGATCAGAAAACAGAAGTACTTGAGATGTTGTTTACTCTCCAGAGTTCCCTGGAGTCAGGCTGTGTCTGAAATATCAAGCAGTTGTTTGGCTTCTTCTCCTTCCCTGTTCTTTTCCCCTTAAACCCTTACTGGTTTCTCCTGGAAGCTCTTCATTAAATAAATCATTTGGCTCAAGACTGTTCCTGGGAGAATGTGGACTATGACAGAGGATCATCATGAAAGCCCAAACCATTGAAGAAAAATATCATTTGAGTCTGACAAGGGGATCTGTCCTTGGCACCCAACATGTACATGTATTCACAAGGTACACTGGCTCATCTTCAGTGTTTTGGTGCAATTACTGAATGGATATTAGACATCAACATCCAGAAAAGGGCTGAAAAAGTCTAAGAAACTTAAGGTCTATCTGGTATATAACATATTTCTAACTGAACATAAATTTCATAATAATATAAAATGATCCACTTACCATGTATTCTAGTATGTATGATCTTGGAATTATGATTTTGATCATTAGACCTTTTTCGTCTTCCTCTCTTTCAACCTGTGTGTACTACCCTGGAAGGCCTTAATACCAAAACTAATTATAAAATATTAGATAGGGGGATCTGGTTTATAATATACTTTCAAACAAAGAACAGTGATGAGGAGAACCAAGCACTTGATTAATGGGAACTCCCAGTCCATTCTCAGAAATTTCATAGGAAAATCAACCTAAAGAACATTGCACCCAGAATCAGGATGTGCCACAGCATGTACTACAGTTCAGAGGCCCTATGGGCACTTGGAGAAGCTGCTCAGCACGACTGGCGCCTCAAGCATTAGTATGGTTATCAAATACACCTAACTTGCTAGAAAAGGGTTCTTCTGTATTAGAGGAGAAATTGTCATATAAAATGGTAAGCTGGGGCTTATATAGCAGATCATCCCTGGATCATCTTGTTTTCAGGGAATGAAACTCGTAAGTCTAGGTCATATGGAAGAGCACACACACGGTGCTCTAGGGCCCAGGAGCAGTCCCTATCTTTTGAGAACTGCTATCCAAAGCCACTCAGAATTTAATCTCCATGAAGAGACACTTTCCATAGAGCAATCTCATGTATGAACTTAAAAACTGTCAGGTTTAATCCGATCGGTAGTGAAATGAAATAGAGAGAGCCAGGCAAAAGTTGGGCGAAACAGGTTTTTAATGGAACACGCTCTCGGTGAGGTTCGGGGCCCACAGGGGAGGGAGACAGCGGGGAAGTCGCGGGGGGCGGGGGAGGCGCACCCAGGCAGGTTATAGGAGGTTTATAAGGAGTTTTTGGCGGGAGGGTTGGTAAGGAGCTATGGGGTGAGGTTTCCTTATTTGGTGGTGTTTTCAGGTTTCAGTCTTCTTCTGAGTCTTGTTTTTCCCGGTTGGCTAGGGCAACAAGGGTCACAGGTTTCCTAAACCTGCTAAGTTTCGGGATTATTACTTTACTTGAAAGGAGAAGGGGGTGGGTAGGTGTACTGAATGTTGGCCTTCCATCAGCCATTTTAGAGGTTTCCCTCGGACTCCCCAGTCCCCTCGGCCCAACAAAAACAACCATTTAAACACCGACATTTCCTTCATGCTCACCTATTTCCTTAAGTCTATTCTACGCTACTTCATGTTTTAAGTATTTGTTTCAGCAGAAGACTTAATAAAGCAAACAATAAATGCCTAAAAATTCAACTTGAGATATATCAAGGGGGTCTACTAAATGTTCAGCACCTGGGGTCTACTGAATGACTTCACTAGAAGAAAAAATAACAATATCAAAAAATTTAAAAATAATAATTTAAAAAGCTCTGAAGTGCTCGCACCTATGAGACCAGCCTACCAAAAAGCAAATGTTAAGAAAATATCTTTTTTTTTAAGACAAGAAGTGATAAATTATAACTACACTCAACTTATGGATAAACCTCACAAATGTGATGTTGAACAAAAGAAGATGTTAAAAAGTCTTTTATGGCTCCATTTATGTAAAGTTCTGAAACAGGTCAAAGGAATCTATGGTATTAGAAGTCAGGATACCCTTGGTGGGGGCAGTGGCTAGAAAGGAGCATGAAGTAGACTTCTGAGGTGCTCTTAACATTCTCCTTCTTTGTAAGGTTGCTAGATGGCAGATGAGTTTGTTTTGCGAGAATTCACTAAGCTGACTTTTACAATTTGTACATTTTTCTGTTGGTTTGTCATGAAAGATTAAAAAATTATTGTATTCCAGCTAACTCTTAAGGTGGTATTCATTCTTCTACCTGTACCACAAGCACTCTGATGCTTTAATAAAAGTACAGATTCCTGGGTCCTGAACAGATGTGTTGAATCAGATTATGTGGGGATGGAGTGCACAAGTCCGGATTGTTATCCACCTCCTTGGGCAAATTGGGGCACCTGAAGCTTGAGAACTCCGTGGTAATGATTTGGTAAAACTGCCCTATGGTGTAACTTTGATCACCTTCAGCAAATGTTTAAAGCATGGCCTGTGTAGAGGAGGAGAAAGTTCTTGACCTTTGTAGGGTATCTGGCTCAGTTTGAGAATTAAACTGACAAAGGCAGATTAATAGGATCAAAACAGACAAATTTATTTAATATAGGTTTTACATGACACGGGAAGCTTCATAAGGAAATGAAGACACGAGGAAATGATTAAACCTATGCTTTTATGGTAGGTTTGAAGAAGAGTGGAAAGCTGGAAGACATAGTACAGGGCAAAGAGTGTGTGTTAAGTGTAGTAAACAGGGATGCTTAGCAAGGCCTCTTCATTCTGATTCCTCTCTGTGTCCCTTATTCTTCAGAGATAAGGAAGCCTCTTTCCTCTGGGTAGAGGGAGGGTACTTCTTACATGAGGACCTGCTTCAGGGAAGGTCAGAAAGTCGTTTCTGCACATGCCATCTCTCAGATTCCTTCAGCTTAAAATACTCAATATTCCAAGGTATAATATTTTACCGTAGCCAGTTTTGAACCCTAACACCTGTGAGATGGCTTCGGGGGCTACAAGGTCCTGAATATGGACTGTACACCCTCTACCTCTAACTTTCAGAACTGCCGTCTACATGTTGGCAGTTATAAGACTCTATGTCTCCCCTCCCCCACCAGACCCTTTAGAGTCTGTGATATTTACAAAACGAAGATGACATTTTTTATAAGGGTAACCACTTCCCTCACTGAGGAAAGCGGTGAGTTTGATGAGAATTAGACCCTATAATATCCTGACTCGTACTTGTAAGTAGACTCTGAAGGGTAAGCCATTGGCTTTAATGAGACAGTTGGGGGGGTGGGAGCAGGGAGTGGGAAATGGTACCAATACTCTGGTATTTTCACTTAAGCAGCAAAAGGAAGTGTTGATAAGAGACCCTTTCTTTGTTCTGCCCTGTTCCAAGCATTGCATCATCATCTCCAGAAGCCATTGCCTTGTCTGTGCCAGATGATAATTTGGGCACAGGCACAAATCAATACCAGGAATGGGTGCGCTGGGAGCATGCACTGTAAGTACTGTGAGTATAAATAGAGCTTGAAGAATAACCTTTTTGTGAACTACTGTGCAGTAATCCTCCTAAAGCCAGAAAGCTAGTATGGCTTCAATGGGCCTTTTATAACATTATATGCTACCCCCCAACTGCCCTCCTCCAAGCACCGGGACTGCTTGCTTAAGTTACCATTTTTAATGCAAATCATCATAATGGCTTGATAATTATTTCAATTGGCATTTCTGAAGCCATTCAGTAAAAGAACAGCCAGGGCAAAACCCTTGCTAATCTTCCCATCTTTCATATCCTCTGGGTTTGGGGTAGAATAACACAAGAAAGCCCCAAAGCCAGAGGGTTTTTGAAGTTTATTCTTAATGGACCCAACTCTCCCTCCCTGTTACTCTATGAAGTGAATTAGGCCCAAGTTAAACAAAATAGCAAGAGCATAATATTTGTGGTGGCTGGAAAGGAGAGAAGGCAATGACAAGCATCCCCTTCCTCCTCTGCTCAGCTTTCAGATTGGTTGGACAGCATTTTAACAAGTTGTTGTTATTATTGAAAACAAAAATAAACATTTATTGAATGCTGCGATATGGTGAATAACTGTTCTAAAAATGTTGTTTAAGAGGATCTTATTCAAAAACACCTATTTAGGTTTCCTCTTTTCCATAAAGGGTAAGTTTCTAATTCTTCCATGGGCTCTTAAATAGTGTACAATTTATTTGTATGGGCATAAGCATAATAAAAATTACTGCTCTCCTACCAGGGTTCTGTCTGTCTCTTCACCTCATCCCATCTCTGTCATGATTTGTCAAGTAGTAGCTCAGGCATGAGAAAGCTCACATATGGCGACTCTCTGTTAGGGAACCAATGCTAGAGCGAATGACCAACTACAGTTCCTTTCTGGAATTACTTGTTTCCCAAATCAGGCAAAGAGCACTGTTGCACATCAATATCACAACAATGTGTCATCCATTTGTGAATACGTGCGGACTGTTTGCTGGACAGATGGAGCCTTGTTCATTCTGTCCCTAGGTCTACACTTATTCTTTAAGTCCATTAGGGAGTCCTATTTAGAAAAGCAGGTTTCTGACTATTTCTTTGAGACTAAGACACTAGCTAGCTCAGTGGAAGGAAGATCCATCAACTAACTGGGAAATGGTAAGTTTAAGTAGTTCTTTGTCTTTGCTTAGATAACATGATGCTCTGCATTATAGTTTAGTAATATAGTTTAATATACCTAATATAAGTTTAATCCCTTGAATGGCTCGGTAGATTGAGCTGTTTTCCAAAATTATCCCCCAGCCATCTTCTATTACCACCAAAGTGAACTGGTATAGCAGAGGTGTTTAATTTCTATAGCATTAGCCTAGACTGGACTATTCTTAACCCAGGTTCTGTGGACCTCCAAAGGGTCTGTGAAAAGAATTCAAGGGTTCTATGGACCTGAATGGAAAAAAAATTACAACTTTATTTTCACTAGGTCTAACTGAAATTTAAGCATATTCTTCAACTATTAACATAGGCAGCAAAGTGCATATCAAGAGGACACTTGATTCTGTTATACTATAGGAAGGTTGTTGCAAATATCTTTGAATATCATTTAAGTTCACCCAGACCGTGAAACTATGATGATAATGATAATATATTTAAAATGCTTATATTCAATGAATTCATAAATAAGCATATATATCACATTTTAATATCTTGATGACTATATTTCAATAAAATTGTTTCCTTTGTAACTCTGTGTACTTTATTTTACTCATTTAAAAAAATTATTCTGAGATAGTTATATAGACTTTAACCAATGGCGTGGGCCCATGGAATAAAAAAAAATTAAAAACTCTTAACAGCCTATATAAGGCAGATATTGATAGAAAAACTAAATTTCTTTTACAGGGCAGTCATACAATCCTGGCCAGTGGTAAAGTCAAAGCAAAGAGATCCTGGCCATGGAAAATCCTGACAAATAACCAGAATTGTTAAGGAGAAATCTGAATGGATTAATTTAAGTAGAGGTTCTTTTACTTCCTCAATTTGCATTGTGCAACTTTAGGGCTGGCCTTGATGTCAGGGTGACAGGAACACCCAGACACAATGAACAAACACAGTGCCAGATGATTCTGGAAAGCAAATGACAGCCAAATGCTATTGTCAGCCTGATGCTTAATTGGGTAGCAATTATTTGGGAACAGAAAGCAATATTTGGTAATACTGCTTACACAGGGAAAAACTGGCCTGCTTCACCATAAATTCATCTGTCTTTGGATCATCCATTGATTTCAAAGGGAACACCATGTTCAGATGACTTCAGTGTTATATTAAACCAAACAAGTGTGAGCAAAAATTAAAATTAAAAAACAACAACAATAATTTAGGTCACTATGTCTGCATTTTCCTGTGTAGGTCATTTAGATTGTTGGGCAACACTATAATTTGTTTACTTAGGTCTTAATGAAATTTTAAAGAATTCTCCTGTGGATTCTCTATGCAGAACCCTATATGGATTCCCTAGAAGTATGAGTATGTCCATAATATAAGTATGTGATTATGATACACCACACACCACACATTGTAACAGATTAATCACTCTTGATAAAATTAATTGCCATCAGGTATCAGGCAGTAAATATAATTGAACCTGAGAATAATAAGACCAGTAATATGGAAGAGTTGGGACTATAATAACAGAGTATATGCACCTCATTTAGAAAGTACAGCATTAACCTAAATCTCTTCTGGGGTTTCCATATCAGGAATGCTGGCCTACTTTTGCCAATTCAGCCAACCTATCAAGAAAAGCTCGAAATGAAGGTTTGATATGAAGCTGCCCAAGATTTAGAGTAACTGACTTAGTTGAAATTCTTTTAAAACACTATTATATTAAGCAAATGTGCCTAAAGGCTGAATCTTACTTATGGATCCTAAAGTCTGCCTTGCAGAGGCTAAGATCATTCAACAAACCACTAACCAAACTAGGAAATAGGGTTTGTTTTCAGCATTTCCTTTCTAACTCTTCCATCCATAGTTCTTCTGAGTACACCATGATTCAAAACACTTTCCTCTTTTCAGAAGATGGCTGAAGACATCGACACTAGAAGTAAAGTTCTTTGGTCAAACTAAACTCTTGAAATTTTACCTTCTGAGAGTTTTACCTCAAGAAAAGAAAACAAACAGGGGAAGGAGGAGGAAGAAGAGGATTGCAACCACAAGTAAAGCCACCAGGATCACTTACTGGGAGGATGCCCATCAGTGTTCCTGAGAAGCTATGATGTGTGTTAGTTAATTTGAGGGATTTGCAATGGCTGACAAAATTACAGTCATTTTAACAGGTAAATGTTTTGAATAACATTTGAACTAACACAGAGCAACTTGCAAGAATATAGGAAGATTTTTTTTTTTTTGATGTAAGAAAGAGGTATAAGAAGGTGGTTAGTTTTTAAAGACAAAGGCCGAAGGACTCAGAACTAGCCCCAGCCTGAATTAAAATACTGGCTTAGTTTCAATTGATTCTGTTCTGAAAGTGCTTAAATGTTTGATCATGTAACTGCTGTCAGATTTTCAGCTTGTAGTCTGGTGGTGTGCAACTGAGTCAAAGCTTGTCCTCATCTTTATAATCCCCAGAGTTTAGCTAAAGGATCCTCTCCATCTCTTTCAGTTTCTCTTTCTTTCTTTTTCTCTGTCTTTCACTAACAAGAATTTTTTGCTAGGAGGAAAGGAAATGACATTTTGCCCTCACTGTTTTTTTTTTCTAATTGAAGTATAGTTGACACATAATGCTACACTGGTTTTAGGTGTACAACACAGTGACTTGACAAGTATATGCCTTATGTTATGCTTGCCACACAGGCAGCTACCATCTGTCACCATACAAGGCTGTTACAATACTACTGACTATATTCCCTATGCTGTACCTTTCATCTCTGTGACTTAATCCTTCCATAACTGGGAACCTGTACTTCCCACTCCTCATCACTCATTTTGCCTATCCTTCCATCCACCTCCCCTCTGGCAACCAACAGTCTGTTCTCTGAATTTATGAGTTTGTTTCTGCTTTAAAAAAAAAAAAAAAAGATTTTATTTATTTATTTGAGATAAAGAGAGAACGAGTGGGTGAAGAGGGGCAGAGGGAGAAGGAGAAGCAGGGAGGCCAACACCTATTCCAGGACCCCAGGATCATGACCTGAGCCAAAGATAGACAGACACTTAACCAACTGAACCATCCAGGCGCCCCTCTGCTTTTTAAAACAAAATCTTTGATCTCATCATGTCCTCATGAAAGTGGAATTTAGGCTGTATTAGAGTAAAAGAGAAAAGCCAATGTGAGTAATATAGAATTTTTGCCCACCTCTATCATTCAGTTCATCCACTCAGAATTCATTACTGTTTAAAAAGCCAGATGCCCCATTATGGTTAACAGATACAGACTTATTTTTCCACAAAGCTGTGAATAGCAATGAAAGAAAACTTGTTGGCATTGATTATTGACTAGGTCCTCCCTTCAGCAGTCATTCTATCATGATGGCAGTAACCACTCATCTGTCTTTTCCACATCATGCTTCCAAACTCTGCTTCAATCCCTTAGCTCTCCTCCTTCATCATTTTCTTTTATTTAGTTGTTTTTCTTGACTCATATCCTTATCCTCACCAGGATCACACACCTGCTCACATTCAGAAGTGTTCTATTTGGCATCCAGCTGTCTCTGAACAATATGGGAAAACCCTTTGCCTAGGAAATGGTTTATCACTGACTCAACTCCATTTTTAATTACACCTCAAGGCTGCCTTTCAGTATTATAAATTTCTTTCCAATGCAGATGTGTCCAAGTAGCTTCTCCATCTGTAGAAGTGATTGGCTAGATAGTCTCTGTTTGACTTTTCAGGTCAACTCTTCCTGTCCTTCTCCACCCTTAGTCCATGACCTCAATAGACAGAATAAGCCAACTTTCTTTGCTTTCTGGCCTCAATTGGGTTTGGTCAATGGGATCCACAAGCAAGAACTCTTTAATGGGAAGAAAACACCAATTGGTGGTGGTCATTCTCTTATTGAGGGCCTCAAGTGATGTAGGATGGTCCTCTTTATAGCTAAAGGTTTTTGCTGAGTCCCTGTGACTGCTTTCCTCCTTTGTCCCTTCAGATCTAATGGTTGTCTTTCTTGCTCTTTCAAGCTTCTGGGTGCTTCATCATTCCTGTGGTCTCCCTTAACCACACTGTATACCTCAAATAGTCAATTCATTAAGCACCATTTAAGCATACCTCCATTTACCTATCTCTATTTTAACCCTCCATGACCTTCTGTCAGGATCCGGATGACAGGATAAGGAAACATTTTAGTGCTTGGTAGATGTATAGTATAAAAAAAGGATGGAGATCTAAGTTTAAATTCTAATTTCATCTTCCTGTTGCTATACAAGCTTTATTTTATCTATTATAAAGTGAAAATAAAGGTCTCCACCTCAAGAAATTGTGAGAAGCAAAGAGGTAAAATGGCAGTGGTGAATACTTTGTTTATTCTATAAAATTCTATGTGCATGTTAATTTGTTTAAGCAGAATCTTAGTGCTTCACAATCCCCTACATATTGTTTATTCCAGAAAAATGAGGCTCAATGAGCTTAAATAATTTTTCCATTGTGTCCCCCACCCCTGGCAAATCCATTCTTTTAATTCCATAGTAAGGTCTATAAATGTTTGTTACATAAAGTAATAGAATCACTAATGTTTGTGTGTGCACACATCCATGCTGATTCTGTGCCTAAATGGATTTATACAACACATAAATAGAAAAAATGCTAAAAATGTATGAATAGCATAATTTTTTCCTTAATATTTAAGATGTAAATCTAGGAATCTGTTAGAGTATGTGTGTATGTTTGTGTGTGTTTTCATATGGACCCCCTTCTCATAAGTATTTAAATGTGCCATGTGATTTTTTTTTAAATTTTTAAAAATTAGAAAGTCTCAATGTTAGGTGTAATCAGTATATAGGGCTATGACTGATAGATGATTTCAAGTTTCTATGAATCAATAGATAAAACAGAAGCTCCTTGCCTTTAGCCAAAACATTGTGATGTTTTTCAAAAGAGGCTATTTTGAGAACTGAGAGTACAGTAGACATATTTTATCTTTACTATTATCTCAAGCACTATTCTAACTATTAGGACAGGTGGGCAATGCTTAACTCTTCAAATTCCATTTATTGTTCTTGCCAAGAACAGTGCAGCTCTGACAATTAGTTGATGCAATAGGGCATCCCTCTCTCAAGGGGTATCTTCTTACCGCATGGGCCCTGTATGTAGTAGACACATTAAGAAATTACACCACATCTTCTATATTTTGATCTGGAAATGAGACCTGTTGCTTCCTCATAGTTATTGTTATTATTGTTAGTGTTGTTGTTGTTATTACCTCTGCTAGATAAGAATTTTTATTTACTTATTTATTTTTAATTTTATTTTTTTCCCTTTTTTCTCCCAAGTTTTATTTAAATTCCAGCTAGTTAACCTACGGGGCAATATTAGTTTCAGGTGTAGAATTTAGTAATTCATACAACACCCAGTGCTCCTCACAAGTATTAAGGAGGCTTAATACTCATCACCTATTTAACCCATCCTCCCTGCCCACCTCCCTTCCAGTAACCATCAGTTTGTTCTCTATGGCTAAGAGTCTATTTCTTGGTTTGCCTCTCTTTTTTTACCCTCCTATGTTCTTTAGTTTTGTTTCTTAAACTCCACATATGAGTGGAATCATATGGTATTTGTCTTTTTCTGACTATTTTGCTTTGTGTAATATTCCTTAGCTCCACTCATGTTGTTCAAATGGTGAGATTTCATTCTTTTTTTTTCTTTTTTATGGTTGAGTAATGTTATATATATATATATATATACCATTTCTTCTTTATCCTTTCACAAGTGGATGAACATTTGGGCTCTTTCCATAATTTGGCTATTGTTGATAATGCTGCTATAAACACCAGGGTAAATTAACAACACAGGAAACAACAGGTGTTGGGGAGGATGCAGAGAAAATAGAACCCTCTTACACTGTTAGTGAGAATGCAAATTGGTACAGCCACTGTGGAAAACAATATGAAATTTCCTCAAAAAGTTAAAAATAGAACTACCCTACCATCTAGCAATTGCACTAGGTATTTACTCAAAGGATACAAAATTCCTCATAGTTTTTTCTCCTCCCTATGGGAATCAGAATCAGCCACACAGTCCCACGAAAGAGCAACAAGACTATGAAATATAAAAAGCTCATAGATATTTGGGGAACAACTGAACATTAACTATCATTGCTGTATCACATCTCCAATGACATTTTAAAGTCTCTCAATACACGGGAATATGGAAGGTATGTTCCATTTTATGTTAAAACTAAAGTTATGCACTACTTCAGTAAATGATTTGGGGGCCATTATGCCCCTTTCCTGGTGCAAAAGTTTTCAGCCATCACTAATGGGGACACCCATTATATATCATGATTTCTCAATAGAGTACTTCTTTGAACATGATAATTTCTATAAGTAAAGTCTCTTGATAATTCCATTTATTCTTATTATAGGATAACACAGAGAACGTCAGGATTCACTAATAGGAAAAGACCTTGAAAAGCTCTTCTTGTCCCTCTTCTTAAATCAAGACGGAGACATTGGAATGATGTTAGATAGAGAATAATATTTCAATCAAGATTTCTGAGAGGAGGCTATACACTTTCCCATAGTAATTCACCTTGAAATTGAACAAGCTGAAAATCAGTATTTTTCTCAGAGCAGCTACAATGTTTTCCTTTGGTTTTTGATCTCAGCGTAAATGAACCAAAGTTGATCTCTATCCTTGTCTGGGATATTTTTTCATCTTTGTTTTATTTCATTTATTTTACTGTATCATGTTACCCAGCTACTCTCAGTTTTTTTCTTCTCTGTGATGAATAGTCCTTGTTCTTTGAATCATTCCTTCTAGATTTACATCCTTAGGCCTTAATCACTTCTGCAGTTCTTTCTTCTTACCTCTCTATCTCTCCCATTTTGCTGTTTCATGGTAGAATCTAGATTTTGGACAAGGCAACAAGAATGAGAAAAGTTTTATTATTGTCCAGTACTAGCACATTAAAGCAATCACACTTGTAGCATTCCTTATGAAGGTTAACAAAGCATAATACGCAAAGACCTGCAGTATTCACATAGAAAGTTAATTCTCCATAACCAGATTCCACATTGAATTTATTTCTATTTACTTTTTTGTCTGTTTTCGTTTTCCAGTCCATTTGGGATCTGTCAGCTGTATGACCTTGAGAAAGTGTGTGGAGTATTTCTGGCTGAGGATAGAAAGGGAGATCTCATGGGAAAGTAAATCCTCACATGAGTGTCAGCTGGATTTTGGATGGTGAAGAAATTCAGATCATTTGGATAAATTCTGGATGAACAGATAACATTTTGGAGGATCATTTGAACTAACTCTGAACTCCCAAGCATGCATGGTTCATCTATCACTGGGTATCCATGAGGCTAATGCATCCATCTACCCTAATTTCATAGAATATCTTGTTGCACCACATTCAAACAGTTGCAGTTTTGAATGTGGACTTCAAAGTCCCCTCAAACCATATAGTATGATAGGAACAAATACACTCTGGGAAGCTATTCAGAGGACTGTATCCTATTTCAAAGCCTTCTTTTCAATTGTATTGCGTATGTCAGAGTTTGCTATTTCCCTTTCTCCCTGGTCCTTAGCTGAGAGGTAAACTTATTCTGTGGGATTATCCAAACCATTAATTGACTTTGAAGCCAGTGCAACGGAGGAAGAACAGAAATTTGGAAGAGCCTGGTTCTAAGGCATTTAGAATGTATTCCTCAAGTTTTTGAGATTATAGATCAGTATAATCCAAAAGCAAAGTAGGACTTTAAAGATGTGCGACTAGGGAGAAATGATACCAGTTTGGCACCTCGTGTCAAAGGCAGATGTGTGGGAAAACATAAAAGAAATCTAAGGCCCTAGGCTTACGTATGTAGTCCAATTTATGTGACATTAAATGATATTTTACTTTCCTTTTTTTCTGTTTCATTATTTATAAGTGTGTTAGAAGGATTCCTGTCTTATTTATATCATATCACATTATGAGGCACACATGATATCAAGGATTTGTCATTAGTTTTCTTACAGTGAGTCTTTTCGGCAGTCTGGTGGAGCCTATAAAATTTTTCTTAGGAAAGGATTCTAAATGTATCATATACAATGTATATAATAGGTATATACATATACAAATACATACACAGGCATATATAACTAAAAAGCAAGTTTTTGGACTACAGTTATATAAGTGTAAAAAGATAAGTTTGTGATAAAGTAACATATTTTTGTATTATCAACATTGTATAATAAGGATCCAGTGGTGCATCTAATTACTACCATAATTTTAAAGTAGTGATGAGTGTAAATGATATTAAGAGACATCTGCAATAACTGTAATGTAATAGAAAAATATCTGTGGTTTCTATTGATGACTAAGTAACAGTTTCTGCCATTATTATTTTGGTTTATTACTTACATTCATTACTTACAGTCATCTGTGTCTCCAGGCCTCTTTCCATGGATTTCAAGTTAAGAAATAGTAATTATTTGACTATTGGAGATCTTAAAAGCCATGAGCTTGGTTTCATTTGTTTCTCAGACAATGAAACAAAGATCCACAAGCAAATCTGCAGGGTCATATCACTCAGTAGAGATTAGCTGTCCTCAGTCAGTCCATTTCTTGCATACCTCACCACTACACTGCATGCACAAAGTTCTTCACCTCCACATCTATGGGAATTGTTTCTCTATTTGCTCTCTATGTTCTCTATTTGGTAGGTGGGCTCCTAGTCTCTTGTCTCTTCTGACTGCCCTTGAGCCTTTTCAGAATTCCCTTTCGACTTTTGTTTTTTTTTTAATTCCATGGATCAATTCCATTGGAAAACACTTTCTAATGAAGTATAAATCTTATTGGGACATTAAAATTATTACTCAGTGGTACAGAGCAGTTCTCAGACTTTGCCATGTGTCAGTGTTACATGTAAGGCTTGTTAAAACATAGGATGTTGAGCCCCACCCTCTTGTGTAGTAATTTCTTTTATAAGATATTACCTTAAATTTAGTGGCTTAGAGCAACACAAGTAATTATCTTACTGTTTATGAAGGTGAGGAATCCAAAATTGGTCAGCAGGGTTGTATTCCTTCTGTTGGCTTTAGGGGGGTATCTGCTTCCTTGCCTATTCTGCTTCCTAGAGGCCACCTGCATCTTTGGCATTACTTTGACCCCTGCTTCTGTCATATCTCCTTCTCTTACTCTAATCCTCCTGTCTCCCTCTTATTTGGACCCCTGTGATTACACTGAACCAACTCAGATCACCCAGATTCATCTTCCAATCTCAAAAGCCTTGACTTCATTACATCTGCAAAATCTCTTTTGTCATGTAAAGTGACATAATCACAGGTTCATGGGATTAGGATGTAAACATCTTTTTGAGGCCTTTAGCTTACCACCAGAGGGTGGGATCTAGCAAGCTCAAAGGTGATGCTACTGCTACTGGTGCATGGGACCACACACTGAGAACTACCATTTCAGAGCAATAAACATTAAGATAGGTACAAAGAGCCATGTGTTCTAAATCAGACCCACTGCTAACTGAAGGAATGACGTTAAAGATGTCAAGCAATCAGGGATCCCTGGGTGGCTCGGCAGTTTGGCGCCTGCCTTTGGCCCCGGGGCACAATCCTGGAGTCCTGGGATCGAGTCCCACAACGGGCTCCCAGCATGGAGCCTGCTTCTCCCTCTGCCTGTGTCTCTGCCTCCTTCTCTCTCTCTCTCTCTCTCTCTCTCTCTCTCTCTTTCTTTCCCTCTCTCTATGTCTATCATGAATAAATAAATAAATCTTTAAAAAATAAAAAAAAGATGTCAAGCAATTGCTCTGACTTAGTTTCCACAATCATAAAGAAAGAAGTCAATTGTTATGCCTGTTTCATACAAATTTGTAGTAAAAATTATAATAAGGAAGTTTTATTATGCTACCTAAGAGCATAAGCCTATGGCCAGTAATGATAAGGAAGAGTATCCCTTCACACTCTGTGAAGGATGATGAAGACAGTGACAGAGAACAGAATTGATCTAACCTGGGATGGAAAGCAGGTACTTGCTTCTTCTTCTATTATCACCATTTATGAATGAAGAAAAGAGCTGAACTGATGATCTCAGCTATAGTAAAAATCAACCTCTGATAGAACAATGAAGTTACAAAGAAATTCTGCATGGCTATCTTAATTCTAAGTGTAAGGAAATTTTAGTCAGAGGCACTTGTCTGAAGCACCAGACATCATTAAGTCTTCCTAGTTACTTTCAGGTCTAGAGTCACATGTACTACATGTCTTGGTACCAAAGATACCTGCTATCTGTGCACCGCTACAAGAGGATTTTTATCATCAGACATTAATATATCAAGTCTCATTTAAAAGTTTATGGTTGTCCACATATGTCCATTATGCTGCCTTTCCCCTCCTTTCCCGTACCATATTTCTCATTTCTTATTTAAATCAATCCCCAAATCTTTGTACTTTTAGAGCATACACTGTAAGAATTAATTTTAACATGCCATTCATTCTGTGAAATATAAAAATACTGATGAATTGCAAAGCACTTTATTTTACCCTCAAGGAAAACTTTTCAATAACATTTAAATAATTGCTTGCTTACTCTGTGGAGAGAATGGGAAGTTATAAACTATATCCTATGTGCTAAATTAATCTGGATTGAAAAAAAATGCAATCTTGTGTTCACTAAACATGGTAAAATAATAGTTACTATTTCTTCATTAAAATTATATAAATTACCTGTGATCTAAGAAATCAAATAGCTTTATCAACTGCTCATGATGATATTCCTTCAATAGCACTGTGAAAAATATAGAGAGATCAAGCTTTATTATACCAGTTTTCTAGATGAGAAAGTAAAGCTGCAAGAGATAAGGGCTGGAAACAGGTTGTGGTTTCATGCTTTACCACTCAAGTATATCTGGATTTCTGATTTACAGTTTTGATTTCTGCTCTTCTTTCCTATTTGAGACAATTATTTCCTAATGATACCCAATAAAAGCACTTGATGATAGAAAATTATAAAAAGATAGTTATTAAGCTCTCTGAACTCTAGTTTTCCCTGTAAGAAATGAGAATGTGGAAGAACATAGTATTTAAGTTAATGTACATTTTAAAATCTATGATGGATCATGTCTGCTTGATTACTCCCACATCCCAAGAACCTAGAAGGTTTTTCTGGCATACAAGTGATACACAGTAATTGTTTGTTTAACTAAATTGAACTGAAGTATATATAGTTCTTTCCAACTCAAAGTTTCTTTGTCCCTGATAATTCTAAAACAGTGAAGTCCTCAGACTTCTGGGGAAGAGGGCAGAGTAGGAAGACCTTAAGTTCACTCTGTCCCATGAATACAACTAGATAATACACACAGCAGTGAAGTAACCCAGAAAACTACCCCAAAACTGCCATAACAGACTCTCCACAGCCAAATATAGAGAAGAAGAAGAGGGTAGGAAAGGTGGAGAAGTGGTTAGGAGATAAATGGACTGTAGGACTGTCCAGGAGAAGGAGGGACACCTCAGTCAAGGAGAAGGGAGAGAAAGAGACTTTCATGCCAGAAACCCCTGGCAAGGAAACCTGTACAGGAAAGAGAAATCCCCATAACATCCAGCTTTGAAAACCAGAAGGATTGAATTTTGTGAGTTTTTATAGTCAGTAGTTCTTAGCACCTAGATCTTTAAAAGTTAGTGGGCTCAATTCTGGGTGAGCCAGGACAGTGAAAGGAAACTAGAGTCCTGCTCTCAAAGAGACAGTACAAGAAAAAGCCCTGCTGAGATAGAGCATAGAAGCAGCAGTTTGAAAAATGCCTGAGGTATACAAAAGGGATATTTGCTTTCTAATCTCAGAGCATGTGCTGGGGAGCATGGATCATGAGGAGACTTCTAGTGGTGGACACCATTTCCCTCTCTTGCCCTGCATAGAGATACTGGCAGGAACCAGTGCAGTGTCAAAACTCTCCAATTAGCTTGCTAACACCGTGCCCTGCCCTCATGTTCTCCTGCAGGCATGTCCCCTCCAGCCAGACCTCAAGGGAGAGGAGAAGATAACCACATATCAGTTAGACTGTGGCCACAGCAGTTGACTGGGGGCAGACATTTGGTCTGATTGCAAGCCCTGCCCATCAAGGAAAGCTTCTCAGTGGACAACACAGGGAAACTGCCCTGCAGTTCAGTGCTACTGCATCTCTGGCAAATCCTGGTCTGACTCAACTCAAGACCAAGGTGGACCCAGACTGGCTCACTAACAACAAAGGGACCAAACTCTGCCCACAATAATCAAAGAGAGCCATTGCAAAGGACTGGATTGAATGAAAAAGTGGCTGAGCCACAACATCAGGGCACAGGCAACACACATAGGAGATACTCCTGACACACTAGGTTCTATGAACAGGGAATATCAAATTGCAGGGCATTGCAGAGCATCTTCTTCATAAGGCTACTACTTTCAAGAGCTAGAGATGGAGCTGACTTTCCTAATACAGATAAACAGAAAAAGAGAGTTAGATAAAATGAGAGACAGAGGAATATGTCCCAAAGGGGGAAAAAAAAGGACAAAATCACAGCAAGAGAGCTAAATGAAATGGAGATAAATAATATGCCTGACAAAGAATTTAAAGTAATGTTCATAGAGATACTCATTAGACTCAAGAAAAGAGTGGAGGACTTCAGTAACATCCTTAACAAAGAGATATAAAGCATAGAAAATAACCAATAAGACATGAAGAACTCAATAACTGAAACTAAAAATACACTAAATGGGATAAATAATAGACTAGTGGAAGCAAAAGAACAGATCAGTGTGACACAGAGGACAGACTAATGGAAAGCAATCAAGCAGAATAAAAGAGAGGGAAAAAAATAATAAGAAATGAAAATAGACTTAGGGAACTCAGTGACACCACCAAGTATAATAATATTTGCATTATAGAGATCCCAGAAAAAGAAAAGAGAGAAAGGGGCAAAAAATTTACTTGGAGAAACACTAGCTGAAAACTTCCCTAATCTATGGAAGGAAACAGAAATCCAGATCCAGGAGGCACAGAGAGCCTCCCACAAAATCAACCCAAGGAGGTCCACACCAAAATACACAGTAATTAAAATGGAACTAAAACAATGATAAAGTGAGAATTTTAAAAGTAGCAAGAGAAAAGAAAAGTTTCATATAAAAGAAACACCATAAGGCTATTAGCTGATTTTTCAGCAGAAATTTAGCAGGCTAAAAGAAAGTGGCATGATACATTTAAAGTGTTGAAAGAAAAAAATTCCCACAGCCAGGAATACTCTATCCATCAAGGCCAGCATTCAGAATAGAAGGAGAGATAAAGAATCTCCCAGACAAAAATTAAAGGAATTCATGACCACTAAGCCAGTCCTGTAAAAGGGTTCTGAGTGGAAAGGAAAGATCATAAGTAGGAGTAAGAAAAGTATGAAGCACAAGAGCAGTAAAATTAAGTATATCTATAAAAATCAGTAAAGGGATTTAAAAAATATAGGGTATAGTGTATCATACCTAAAACATCAGGTTGGGAAGAGTAAAGAATGGGTTCAGACTTAAGCCACCATCAACTTAGTATAGACTGCTATAAGTATAAGTTGTTTTATATATATATATAAAACACACACATATATATACACACAAAAAACAGTAACCACAGTCAAAAAAGAGTAATAGATATGCAAAAATAAAAGAGAAAGGAATCCAAGTATATCACTAAAGAAGGCCAACAAACAATGAGAGAAGAGAGCAAAAAAAAGAGAGGAACAGAGAAGAACTACAAAAAACAACCATAAAACAAGTAAAAAAATGCAAGAAGTACATACCTACCAATAATTATCTTGATTATGAATGAACTAAATGCTCCAATCAAAATACATAGAATGACAGAGTGGATAAAAAAAGAAAGACCCATCTATATGATGCCTACAAGAAACTAATTTTAAACCTAGAGACACATGAAGATTGAAAGTGAAGGGATGGGAAAGAATTTATCAAGCATATGCATGTGAAAAGAAATCCAGGGTAGCAATAAGACAAAATAGACTTTAAAACAAAGACAAAGACTGTATCAAAAGACAAAGAAGGACACTATATCTTTCATAAAGAGAATAATCCAACAAGAAGATGTAACAACTGTGAATGTTTATGCACTCATGGGAGCACCCAAATACATAAAGCTGTTAATAACAAACATAAAGAAAGTAATCAATAGTAATACAGTAATAGTAGGGGACTTTAACAGCCCACTTACATCAAAGGCTGTTGAATGACACATTGGACCAGAGGGATCTAGCAGATATGTTCAGATCATTCCATCCTAAAACAGCAGAATATTCATTATTTTCAAGTACACATGAGACCACATATTAGGCCACAAAACAAATCTCAACAAATTAAAAAAGATCGAAATTATACTATGCATCATTTCTGACCATAGTGCTGTGAAACTAGAAATCAACCACAAGAAAAAATCTGGAAAGAACACAAATACATGGAAGTTAAATAATATGCAACTAAACAATGAATGGGTCAACCAAGAAATTTAAGAGGAAATTAAAAATACATAGAGAAAAATGCAAATGAAAATACAATGGTCCAATTTTTTTGGAATGCAGCAAAACTGTTCTAAGAGGGAAATTTATAGCAACACAGTCCTGCCTAAGGAAGCAGAAAAAGAATCACCAACACAACCTAAACTTATATCTAAATGAGGTAGAGAAAGAAGAAGAAGGACAACAACAACAACAACAAAAACCAGTAGAAAGAAGGAAATAACAAAAATTAGAGCAGGAAGAAATGAAATAGAAACTAAAAAAAAACAAAAAACAAAAAAACAATAGATCAATGAAACCAGGAATTGGTGCTTTGGAAAGATCCACAAAAGTGATAAGCCTTTGGCCAGGTTCATAAAGAGAGAGAGAGAAAGAGTCAAATAAACAAAATCAGAAATGAAAGAAGATAAATAACAACAAACACCACAGTAACACAAGAGATTGTAAGAGAATATTATGACAAATTATATGCCAACAAATTGGACAACCTAGAAGAAACTAATAAATTTCTAGAAACATATAACTTCCCAAAATTGAAACAGAAAGAAATAGAAAATTTGAACAGACCAATTACCAGCAATGAAATTGAATCAGTAATAAAAAAACCTCCCCCCAAAAAAGTCCAAGACCAGACAGCTTCACAGGCAAATTCTACCTAACATTTAAAGAGTTAAAACCTATTCTTCTCAAACTATCCCAAAAAACAGAAGGAGGAGGAAAGCTTCCAAATTCATCCTATGAGACCAGCATTACCTTGATATTGAAACAAGATACAAACACTACAAAAAAAGACAACTGGGCAATATCTCTGAGGAATATAGATGCAAAAATCCTTAATAAAATAATAGCAAACTGAATCCAACAATACATTAAAAGAATGATTCACCACAATCAAGCACAATTTATTCCAGGGATGCAAAAGTGGTTCAGTATTCAGTCAATTAACATAATGCATCACCTCAACAAGAGAAGGGATAAAAACCATATGATGATTTCAATAGATGTAGAAAAAGTATTAGCCAAAGTACATTTGGTCATGATAAAAACCTTCAAATATATTCAATATGAAAAGGCCATATGTGAAAAACTCACAGCTAGCATAATACTTAATGGTGAAAAACCAAAGGCTTTCTCCCTAAGATCAGGAACAAGACAAAGATGTCCACTCTCACTATTTTTATTCAACAGTACTGGAAGTTCTAGCCACAGCAATCAACAAAAAAAGAAGGCATCCATATTGGTAAGGAAGAAGTAAAACTTTCACTATTTGCAGTGACATGATACCATGTATAGAAAATCCAAATGACTCCACCAAAAACTTACTAGAACTGATAACAAATTCAGTAAGGTTGCAGGATACAAAAATCAATATGCAGAAATCCATTGCATTTCCATACCCTAATAATAAAGCAGCAGAAAGAGAAATAAGAAAAACAGTCTCACTTATAATTGCACCTAAAATAATAAAATACTTAGGAACAAACTTCACTAAGGAGGTGAAAACCATGTACTCTGAAAACTATAAACACTAATGAAAGAAACTGAAGACAACACAAACAAATGGAAAGATATTCCATGCCCATGGATTAGAAGAACAAATATCATTAAAATATCCATACCATTGATTTAATGCAATCTCTATCAAAATACTAATACCTAGAACAAATACTAATACCTAGAATAAATAATCCTAACATTTGTATGGAACCACAAAAGACCTAAATAGCCAAAGTATTCTTGAAAAGGAAAAACAAAACTGGTGGTATCACAATCTTAGAGTTAAAGATATACTGCCAAGCCATTGTAATCAATACGGTACAGTATTGGCACAAAAATAGACACAAAAATCAATAGAACAGAACAGACAGCCCACAAATAAACCCAAGGTTATAAGGTCTTTAATCTTCAAGAAACAAGGCAAGAATATTTGATGGGAGAAATAGTCTCCTTACAAATGATGTTGAGTAAACTGGAGAGCTACATTCAAAAGAATGAAACTGGACCACTTTCTTACACCATACACAAAAATAAACTCCAAATGGATTAAAGACCTAAATATGAGACCTGAAACATTAAAAATCTTAGAAAGAGCATAGACAGTAATTTCTCTGATATCAGCTATAGTAACATCTTTCTAGATAAGTCTTCTGAGGCAAGGGAAATAAAAGCAAAAATAAACTACTGGGACTACATCAAAATAAAATGCTTCTTCACAGCATAGGGAACAATCAGCAAAACTAAAAGACAACTGACTAAATGGGAGATGATATTTTAAAATGACATATCCAGTAAAGGTTTAGTATCCAACTGTATAAAGAACTTACACAGCTCAACATCCAAAAAACCCAATTCAATTAAAAAATGGGAAGAGGGGGTGCCAGGGTGGCTCAGTCAGTTAAGTGTCTGCCTTCAGCTCAGGTCATGATCCCGGAGTCCCAAAAGCAAGCCTCACATCAGGCTTCCCACTCAGTGGGGAGTCGGCTTCTCCCTCTGCCTCTCTCCCTGCTCATGCTCTCTCTCACCTTATCTCTCCCTCTGTCTCTCAAATAAATAAATAAATACATACATATATACAGAAGTACATAAATAAAATCTTTGAAAAAAATTAAAAAATAGAAAATGGGCAGAGGACATAAATAGACATTTCTCCACAGAAGACATACAGATGGCAAACAGACACAAAAAAGATGCTCAACATCACTCATCAGGGATATGCAAATCAAAGCTACAATGAGGCATCACTTCACACTTGTCAAATGGTAAAATGAAAAACATGAGAAACAACAAGTGTTGGTAAGGATGTGGAGAAAAAGGAACCTTCATGTACTGTTGGTGGGAATGCAAACTGGTGCAGTCCTTGTGGAAAATAGAGAGGTTCCTCAAAAAGTTAAAAATAGAAACTACCATGTGATTCAGTAATTGCATTACTGGGGATTTATTCCAAGAATACAAAAACACTAATTCAAAAAGATATATGCACTATTATGTTTATTGCAGCATTGTTTACATTGCCAAATTATGGAAGTAGCTCAAGTGTTGATTGATAGATGAATGGATACAGAAGATGTGGTATATAGACACAACAGAATATTATTCAGCTGTAAAAAAGACCAAGTTCTTGCCATTTGCCATGACATCGGTGGAGCTAGAGAGTATAATGCTAAGTGAAATAAGTCGATCAGAGAAAGACAAATGCCATGTGACTTCACTGATATGTGGAATTTAAGGGGAAAAAATGAAGAAAAAAAGAGGCAAACCAAATAATCAGATTGTTAAGTACAGAGAACAAACTGATGATTACCAGAAAGGGAGGTGGGTAGAGGGATCAGTGAAATAGTTCAAAAGGATTAAGAGTACATTTATCATGAAGAGCACTGAGTAATGTATAGAATTGTCGAATCACTATATTGTACAACTAAAGCTAATAGAACACTGTATGTTAACCATACTGGAATTAAAATAAAAATAGATAATAAACTTAGGAAAAAATCAGTGAATTCCTTGGACACGTAGTATATACAGAATAAATCCCTGAGGCAAGATAAAGAATAGTCTCATAAAAAAGCAATGTTGCTCCTTGACATACAGCTTTGTGACCAAAGTATTAAAGAAATTTGTGAATCTGAGCCCCTTGATAATATATTATCTGAGATGTATTGTCTTGTTCAAAGAGTAAAATAAGAGTATTTCCTAGAAAGTCAGAGTAAAGTCAGGTAAAATCTTGGGTAGAGATTAAATATGTCTCTGGAAGACTGACAATATCTCAGGAGGTTTACAGCAATCGCATTCAAGGTGGAACCAATGGGTTTTTGCCCAAAGGTCTCTGAGGGATTCCTCTTGTGTTTTTCTTTATATAGTTTGATTAGGAGAGGACAGAGCATCTGGTTCATAGGATGATGTAAATCCCAATGATTTTCCAATGAATGAATGGTTTGTTCACAGTTCATTTCCCCCAAAATCCATTTCAATGTGAATAGACAAGTTACCTTGAAAATGCCCCTTCAGGCTCTAGTTCCTTCTGTAGCTACCAATTATGACTCCCAATTCCTTATCCTTGAGGAATGACTAAAGCATGAACATGGTTTAATTGGCATAAATATTATATTATGAATAATTATAATATAGTGTAAACATTAATATTTATACCTATATAATGTATTGATAAAATTATTTTCTCTTCAGAAAATATCACACAAAAATTTAAAAATATTTAAAAATATTATATCTCTAGTTCAGCTGGTGATATCCTAAGCATTATTTATGTTCAGTTTGGAATCAGAAATGTCATTAGCTATTAAAACTGCAATAGCAATAATTCATTTTTTAATTCAGGAAACCTATTCATTATTACTCCTATAGTTTACCTATGACTACTAATCATACATAAGTATTACCAATGATGCAACAGCAGTATGATATGCGATTTCAAATTTAATTTTTTCCTCTCTCAGATAAGGACCTTGATATTACAAACCCACTGCCTTTTGTCTGTTGTTCTTGTAATCACATTCTCTGTCCTGATTTCTAGCATATAGTGAGCCTTTTTAAAGCTGGTGTACAGGCAAAGCCTCATCTCTGAAAATGTGTGGGGTATGCCTGTCTCATCAAATGCACACCTCAAATCTGTTATTTTGTCCTCTTTATGTTGTCCCCTAATTCTAAAATGTTGTTTCCAAAAAAATTTACATCTTTTATAGAATGCCTAACCTCAAATACAGCATTTTGGTAATTTAAGTATATATATCAGACGAGTTTTTTCAAAAGATCTTTTTTCCCCTCAATGAGCCAGAATAATTATAATGAGATAAAATCAGGGAAGGCTGACAAGTCATTTGAAAGAGAAAAAGGTAAATAAAAAAGGAAATATATGCTGGTTCTTAGAGAGCTCACTTACATAAAAATGAAGGCTTCTGTGTAGTCCTGGAAATAAGAAAAATGTTTTATGGCCTTGGTTTTGTTGTGTCCTCTCCTTGGTCCTGATCACGTATGTGAGTAACTTCCCAAAGTCCGTTTTTTTTTTTTTTTTTTTTCAAATTCATACGGGGTCACTTTTTGACTAGTCCTCATTCCCATAAAAGATTGTCCCAATATGTACATTTTACAAATATACTCATTAAATTTGTAAGACTTTCTGAGACTCTCTGAGTTTCTTTAACTGCACACAAACAAAAAAATTATGTTAGCATTGTGATATATAGAAGTGGCCATCAAACCAAAAAGAAAATAGTTTTCTTGTTAAATCTACTTCCCTACATGAGTGACCTGCCATTTTGGATATATTATCATGCATTTTTTGGAGGAGAATACTCCATGCTTAGCATCACTACCATCATGAATTTGAGGGAAAAGAACAAGACACATAAGGATGGCATATTACAATATAAGGTAATTTCTGTCATCCTAAAGATAATTTTCTTCAATGATCTGTTTTTAAGGCATCTTGTACACTTCCTATTATTATACAACCCCTTATGTCCTTGCTCTCAGCTTCTCCTTGGGAATCCACACATTTATTCCTATAGTAGTTGTGTATTATCTGATGGGACAAGGTGTATTAACCTGTCATTGGAACATGAAGAGAACATTTGTGTGAGAGCTGACATTTAAGCCCAAGATGTTTTATTTTATTTTAGAGATTATAGTCTAGACACCATAAAATGATTAGCAGAGACCCCTGCTTTGAAAATATATTCCTGGAATTTCTATGGAAGGAACAAGATTGTCTGTGGAAAGCCTTCAGGCATGAATAAGGTTGGTAAGTCATGAATTCTGTATTAGTGTTTGAAGGTTAGTGTGTGTAACAGTATGCTTCATAGTTAAAGATATGCCGTCAGACATCTAAGTCCTAGTACCAATGAAGTGGGAGATAAGCTCATTCTGTTATTTGTGTTTCTTAAATTCTGTCCTCATGACCTGTGCTTCTGTAATTGGGAGTGACTGCTACTTGTAAGGGTCATTAGACCCGATGCTTTTTTCTTCCTTTCAATATGAAGCTGACATTCCAGCTGACCTATTCAACCTATGACACTCAGTGCTGAGTTTGGTCTCTTATGGTCTACAATAATTGTGATCATTTGCACACACTTTTTACAAACCATGAACTATTTTAAACACCTAGTGGATACTTCTAGGATCCTGACAACATCCATAGGAAGTAATATTACATGCATCCATATTTGAGGAATCTGAAGTACAGAGGCCCAAGTCAAGACATTAACAACCACCTCTTTTCCAACCATCAACATACCCTATCATGGATTTAAAACAAAAATAGATAAATCTTTGATATGACTAGCTTTTGTAATACTGGATCATGAAAAATTTCTCTAAGGACCTGGGCAATACTAACATTTCATCCTAGGAAAAGAAAAGTGAGTCACACACACACAAATCCACATATAGGATGTGGGCCAGAAGAGAGAACTGAGGTAGGAACCCTTGGAGAAGCAAATCTCAGCAACAGCGGGTGAAGGGTGTAGGTAGTGCAAATGTAACTGGAGAAACCAGTTCAGTTGAGAGAGAAGAAATCCCTACCAAAGACACTGAATGACAGTACTTGCCTGTCCTACTTCAATGAACAAATCCTTTGAAAACAAGGATTGTGTCATTATTTCAATGTCTTACTGTCCCTCCTTGGTACTTCATAACTCCAAAGACTTTGTATTTATGAATCAAATTAACTATACACACATGTGCACACACACAAGAATGCTTTGTAAGTTATATAGTACCATTCTAAAAGTTTCTTGTGATCACAGTAATTAGGCTGTAGGTAGTTTTAGAGTTTAAGATTTATAATAAACTGAAGGCAAAGATTAGTAGAGAACAAATGGCTGACAACATTTTGATATTATAGCAGAGTCCTTCCAAGCTAACAGTCTCCATCCATGGTAAATCCTTTGCTTTATGCAGAACGTATGGATACAAAGATAAGGAAGATCCAAAGAAAAGAAATATGTATTTCTATGCAGATGCCAATTTCTTGACAGCCTCTGAGAGAATAAGCAGGTGAGACCCCATATTTCTTAGCTCAGGCTGCTACAACAAAAATTTATTCTCATGGTTCTGGAGACTGAAAGTTCAGATCAGGGTGCCAGCACGGTCAGGTACTGGCAAGTGCCCTCCTACAGTATGAAGACTGCCAACTTCTTATTGTATCTCCCAGTGCTGGAAAGAGGATAAGAGAGCTCTCTAGGGTTCATTTTATAATGACACTAATCCCATTTATGGGAATTCTGACTTCATGGCATAATTATTTCCCAAAGGCCCTACCTCCTAAAACCATCACTTTGGGGTTGAGGATGTCAATCTATGAGTTTGGGAGGGACATAAACTTTTCAGTTCGTAACACCATAGAAGATTTTCATGGCTTTTGGTCATGGCTTTTGGTCATGCTTCTCTTCCCAAATTATCCTCTTCCTTTTGGCTTTCCATATCTTTTATTAAAAGCACTTGAAAACTGTTCTACTTTCTGGGCTTGCAGAATTAATCTTTGCAGTCTTCAATGCCAGATGTGGATAGGTTTCTGAGTAGAGGAATGAAAGCCTTTTCAAAAATATTTTGTGAATTCCACAAATATTCATCCTTTGAACCACAGTCAATGGTATTCCATACTGCGAAGCACCAGGTCTGTATCTTGGGATAGCCTCACTGATAATCAGCATCCAGAAAGCTACAACTTGAGTGAAAATGCCTAAGTTTTTCAGGACACTATCATGTTAAATGATCTACATAGCCAGGAAGAAATTATATTCTAATTAAAATTATGGGGGAAAGTATTACTTACATTTTCCCATGGTTTCTCTTTCCCCTAAGGATTTTCTGTTTCTTTATTTTGTTTTAATGGTTAGCACTAAAGAACCATTTAGAACATTTTTCAGCCCAGATAAGTGATTCAAGTCATTGAGTGCAGAGGGTCTTATCAACAAAATTACCATTTTTGTCCTTGTCCCACACATCAACATGGTTTTGCTCTCTCTCCATTTATGCAAATTTCTTTTATAATACTAAAGTTAAGTTTTAAATATTTCTTTTTTTGAACTATTTTTAGACTTACTCCAGACACTCTGGAATTTTGTTGTTGTTGTTGTTGTTTTTAAAGATTTTATTTATTTATTTGAGAGAGAGAATGAGTGAGTGAGAGAGAGAGAGAGAGAGAGAGAAGGCACTGAGGAGAGTGAGGGACAGAGGAAGAAGCAGACTCCCCACTGAGCAGGGAGCCCAATGTGGGACTCCATCCCAAGATGCTGGGATCATGACCTGAGCCAAAGGCAGACACTTAACCAACTGAGCCACCTAGTTGCCTCTTTGTCATTTTGAATCGGATTTTTTTTTTCCATTATAATTTCTAGTTGGTTGTTGCTGGTGTAGATCTTTGTAGTACAGACCTTGCAGTTAGGGGTATGCAGCATTAGCAATGCCTGGGAAATTGTCAGAAGTCTGGCAACACTCCAGAACTAGTCAATCAGACTTCCTCTTTCCACAAACCCTCAGCTGATTTACCTGGACATAAAAGCCTGTTTAAGATTCTCTACCTCTCTCTATCCCTCCCCATCCCCTTCTAAAAAAAAAGAGAGAGGTTTTTAGATTTTGATTGATAATTCCAAATTTTCTTAGTAAACTAAACCTTGATTTTTATTATTATTTTTTGGTATGTCAGCTAAGTTGGCCATATGACATTATTGGTTATTCCATTTAATGGAAAAGTAAGAATAACGATGCTCACTTTCCCCATGCTTTGATTGATGTAATCTAGACAGACTTATACTCTTTTGTCCAGATATTTCTGGGATTTACTTATTGATAACTTATTTTTGTAAATTCTTATTCTCAGTACAACTTATAAATCAGTACTGTTCATCCTCATTTTCCAATTCTTGTTTGGGACAAAAAAGCTTTGGATCTCTTATAGGTTTTGACTCTGGTATTAGAAATACTATGGGTCATTTGTTATGATATTAGAACAACTAATTTTTAAAATTAGAATAGTTATTCTTATAATAATGTCATTAACTTCTTAGCTTAAGGATATACTTTCTTCACCTTTTTAAGATGGGTGCAATTGAGGGGCTCCTGGCTGGCTCAGTTAGAAAAGCATGTGATTTTTGATCTTGGGTCATGAGTTTGAGCCCCTTGCTGTGTGGAAAGATTACTAAAAAAATAAATAAACTTTAAGAAAAAAGAAGGGTGCAATTGAAATTGCCTGGAAGTTATTTCTAACATCAAGTATGACCAAGAACCTAATTATAAATAACAATAGCAGGGAATGGCTACTAACTACTATTCTAGAAGAATGTTTCTGCTTCTTGATCTTAAATATGCATACAGATCACCTAAGGATCTTGTTAAAATAGGGATTCTGATTTTCTTTGTCTATATTACAGCCTGAGGTTTTGTGTTTCCACAAACTCCCAGGCTCCCAGGTTATTACCAATACTGCTAGTCCACAGACCACACTTTGAAAGTAAGGCTGAAGAGCAGTGGTTCTGGAAGTGGGGTCCTTAGAGGCAACGTGCATTTTAATAAGTGCTGGTATGATTTTGATGTGCCCTAAATTTGAAAACCTTTACTCAAGACAATAGAACTATTTATGTCCTCAAGACCCCAGTGCAAATGTTCACACTTTATTAAAGGTGAAAAAAAGCAAAGACATTATCAAATGTCCAAGAATGAATGTCCTGAAATAGTTGTTCTTCAGGGCAAGGAAGAAAGTTTTGTTCACTGAAGAGCATCTCCCTGAAGGGACTTTAATGCCATCTCTGAGGAGAATGTTACTTCACCTTTCCTTATGGTATATTTAGATAGATACTGAGACTGCCTTACTGTAGCACGACATGTGCCACTGTGAGCATAGGATCCTTAATGCTTACAGTTCAATTGCTTTGGAGCACATGATTAAGATTTCACAAGGTACACACTGGGTGTTAGAAGGTATATCTTAATGGAAGATGAGAAAAAGTACAATTATGACATTTATATATAATATTATAAATTCTATGTAACACATTATAAGTATATTATAAAATACAATATATAAAGGGCCTGGTGCATTACTTTTGCTTTTTTATGAACAATCGCTAAGGCTTTCTTTTTTCCTCAAAAGCTTTGGTGGAAAATTGCAATATTGGCAAAGTTTCTGAAAAAATATTTTGGAGGCAGTTTACTTTAGACTACTATCCAAAAACAACAGAGAAATAGGTTTGTGCAGGGACTGAATACAGGTAGCTACCTCAATTAACCCATTGTCTCATCTCCATGGCAGCTGAAAAAGGAGAGGGCAACTCAAGAAAGGGGTCCAGTTCACTCTTGCATATTCATTTTAATAAAGTTCACAGAAAGGTGAGAAGCCTTCGAATTACCAGTAGGGCTGGGGAAGAGGGAAAAAGATGCAAATGAGATCAAAACTTGTACTCAGGAACCCCAAGTTCACAGTCTTTAGAAATTTGGGATATTGAGGAGTATTTTCAGATGAGCAACAGCTGTAGATTGGTCCAAGGTCACCAGAGGCAGTAGACAACCTCTTATGGACGATTTGTTCAGTTTCTTTGAAATATCCAAGCTCATCAGATAATGGCACAGATGTGGGCACAAATGGATCCATCTCCAGTTTTATAATTGCTTTAATCATAGAATATTCTTCTTTCAACCATTAGCGGCAGTCAGTCAAAGCAGTTTTCAACCAGACCTCTTCATCTTACCTATACTTTTCCAGGTAACCTAAGATAAAGTAGATGGGCCACAGGTCCAGAAAAATCATGGAGGTTTTTCATTTTTGAGCCATAGAAGTGAGTCAACTTCCTCTTTGCTTCTACTCGAAATAGTCTTTCTCTTCTTCTATTAAGATCCATCCTCCTGCATCCAGTATGTATTTTGTGGAATCTTAACTATGTCCTCCAAAACAATTTAATTTATGGAAGTAAGGATCCTATCTTCAGAATGAAACATGTCATGCTACAATAAAGTAGTCCCTATCTTAAGACTAGAGAAGTAAATCAACCAAATGGCAAAAATTCTGATTCAGAGCTGAGATGATCTTTGTGACAGGCTTCATTTTCCAAAGATCACAGAAAAACATTTTCCATCTCACACACTCTTACAATGGGACTTTTACCCTCTTCCCATTGAAAAGTGAGATTCTATGTGTCTTCCCCTTAAATGTGGCTTATGACTTTGACCAAAGTGAAGCAACGTGACTTTCAATGCTAGTTCATTAGAAGTAAAACAGCTTCTGCCTGGTTCTTTTGGGTACCTATTCTTGGAACACAGCCACCATTTTGTGAGACAGCCCAAGTATCTACATGAAGGGCACCTGTGTACATGCTTCAGGCCAATAATCCTGCCAAGAGCTCACCAGATCAGCCACCAGAAAGATGAATAAGTAAGTCTTTAGTTGATTCAAGCACCCAGTGATCAAGTCATCCCAGTCTTTGAAATTCCAAATTGGGGTCCCAGATATCACAGAGCAGAAACACAACACCTCCTTGTGCTCTTTCCAAATTCCTGACTCACAGAATCAATGAGCATAATGATATGATTATCGTTTTATTGGGTGGTCTGTCATGCAGCCATAATAGTTGGAAGGTCCTTTTCTGTGAAAGACACACATACACATACAAAACATGTTTATGGGGAAGTGGTTGACATTTACCATGTTAAGAAAGTTTTGTTTCTCTTCATAGTATTTCTCAAACTTCCACAGAAGAAAGATATTTCAAAAATTATACAGTTGCCCCATTCCTTTGACTTATTGTTAGTTGCACAGTCTGCAACTAGATAATTCAGATAATGTGGTGACTGTAGTCAGTGGCCCCAAAAGGCTGTGTAACAACCATAAATCTTAGAATTTATCTCACCTTCAACATGGTTTCACCCTCAGTCATACTGATGAAAATGCACCTAGTGCATTTTCCACAATACATTCCACATCGAGATATTCCAGATTCCTTGCAGGACCAGGCTTTCTCTTTGAAAGAAGGTTGCATGGCATGACATGGGCCTTGATGAAGGGGTGGGCTAAGCTCTGACATAGTACAGCTTCCTCATGGCCTGTTTTCCTTCCCAATCTTTATCCAGGGCGATGACTGCCAAATAGGCCATCAGGATTTGTTCAATGCCTGATGTTCACATGTTATATCCAGACTCAAGTTTGTCATGTGATTGGAAGGAGATGTTATGAAACATAGACTTTGTGTTTACATTTATCTCCATATGGACTAGCATAGAGATTTCTTTGGCATAACTTGTTCTTTCACATCTGTGGAGCAGCAATGAGCTGACTGTCTCTTCCCTGCAGATCGAGACTGGTGAACATGTTTGGATAAAAATCAAAGGACTATTTTGGATACCTTAGACTTGAAAAGTATTTAGAGGCATCCTCTCTGTGCTAATACAATCATCGAAGGAGATGATGCAGTAGGATACAGAGGAGTTTAGAAATGTGTTTGTAGGAAACAACAGCAATTTTTTTTTTAAAGTAATCGCTGTGAAATACCCTCCACTCACAGAACATTTGGGTGGTTCTGGCTAATGTCAGAGAGGGGTGGGTCTCATAAAAACACCAAGAGAGATTATAAGAAAAAACATGCATGAGGAAGAGAAAAATTTAAGTATTTATAGATAAGATAAAGAATCATAATATCTAAAATGTGAAAGGAATCTTAGAGTATAGTGGAAGAGAATTTGGCACCACATAGGTGTCGATATCTCTTTTCATTAAGAGCCCCCATCCTTTGCTTTTGTATTCCCAAATAATTTAGCTCTTAAAAACAGTAGGAACCCAAGAGTTTGTTTACTTGGGATTCAGCAAAATTTCAGAACAGGGCCAAGTACTTTTGCTAAAGGAACCATAGGTTAGTAGTTGCCAATTTTAATGGGCCCTCACCCCCAGGGACCCGGAGAATATCGTCACTGGTCAGATGATGTAAATTCTTATTTGACTGAGTATGAGATGATCTGTATGCATCGGCTGCACTTCCACATGGGCTTTCCAGAGCTAGCCAGAAGAAAGACTTCCATCTGGAAGCTTGTTTATCAAATCTTCTTGATGCTTCTTGGTCATTTCCTTATCTCCTTAGTCATTGGTTCTCAGGTCCACAACTAGCAGCATTGGCTTCAGCTGGGAATTAGTTAGAAATGTAAACTCTTGAACCTCATCCCAGACTTACCTCGGAAACTGTAGGAATGGACTCACACTGTATTTTAGCAAGTCATCCAAGCAATTCCAGCACATGTTAAAGCCCCACTATCTCAAGGTCATATATGACTTTCTGTCAGCCCAGGTAGCTCATGGATTGGGTTTGGGGAAAAGGCTAGGAACAGGTCCTCTTCTCCGTATCTTCCATACTCTGTTCCTGCCAGGGCCCAGTCTCTGGAAGTTTAGGAGCCCAGGCTGGAAGTGAAAACAACTGAGTCTTCCTTTTTATTCTATTTTTCTTTTTAACAATCCTAATTTTCCTTGAGATAGTGTGGTTTCATCTAAGAAGGGAAGGTCAGTAAAAAGGAAGAACAGAAGAGAAAAAAAAAATTAGGTAGGATCTCACCCTGTGATGAGATGGTATTAGATTAATCATATAGTCAATCTAATTTAACATCTTTTTTTTTAGCAGATATGTCAGATATAGGGAAAATATACTTTTACATAAATAAGAATTAATAAAGTAAATTTTGCTATGCTTTGTGCCTAGTCCATATAAGTGATATTACTATTTGATGATATTAGAGATTCTTCATTTTTACTAAAAGTTATATTCTTGATCTATAAATGTTAAATCATTTGTCCTAATGCTTCTATTCCTCTAGACTATAAGAATTGACTCTCAGGATGGTTAGCCTGAAGTACTGAAATTTTTCAGAGCATTAAAATTATTTCACTGTTTTTCTAGTATAGTAAGCTTCAGCCATAAAAATACAATAATCAGGACTTGCATTTATAGTTTAACTTGAGTTGCCACCTCCTGTTAGAGATAGGTCAATGCTTCTTCCAAAGTCATATTCACACACAATACTCTTGGTTCAAACATTTATGTCTATCATATAGGAAAGAAAAGTTGTATGTGTGTATGTGGTGTGCTGTGGTGTGTGTGTTTGTGTGTATGTTCAGTCTCTTTTTCTCTGCCATGTTTATCTTTCCCTTCTTCCTTTAAACATGTTAATATTGCTTCTACCCTACTAAAATAAAGTAAGATAAAATCCAATCCTCTCCCAAACCCCGTTCTGAGACTTCTACTCTATCTCTGTATCTTCCCTGGAAAATATTAATGTGAGTTATATTGTATCCAAGAAAAGCCTATTGTATGGAATTAGCTTATTATAAATATTTTGGTTCTAAATAATATTCCATTAACTAAGGTTGCAAGTTTAAAAGCCACATTATTTTTATAATGTGAAGTTCACCTTTCCAAACTTATTTCTTATACATAAAGCCATTTTTTATGACAACTCCAATCACCTGGACTATTAATAAATATTCAATTAACTAAAGTTTATCACTTTAAATATTAATAATGATTAGCCTCGCTTAATTAAATGCCTTTAAACATTTTAAACTACATTCAATCCTCAATTAAACATATTTAATTAAAAAAAAAAAAAAAACATATTTAATTAATTAAGTCCTTCTAATGCATGTCAGGACAAACTTACCTCCCTAAAGCAAAATGCCTCTACGTTCTGAAGTAACTATTTGAAATCTGTAAATACAAACTTATAAATATGGTGAATTGTTTTTTTTAAAGCATTCTGTTATTGTTTATAAATAATTAAATTTTATTACACCTTTGAATTTAAAATCAGAGTTCTAAATCAACTATTCATTTCCAACTGAAATCATAAAGTAAATCTGCTCTAATCTGCCAGATTCTCTTAAAATTGCAAACCCCTTCATGACACATAGAATGTTTGTAAATTTAACAAGAAAAGTCTTAATATGAGGATTTGATTAATTTCACCGTCTCATAATTTAGTTTTAAATATTCCAAGTGATTGTAAAGTGATGTGCTCAAATAATTTTCCATCTCAAAAGTTACAGAGTAATATATTGGGATGATAAGATAGTATCCAGTTGATAAGAGACCCCAGACCAGGATACAGGACCCAGGAATTGCCCACTTTCAGGATGAATCAGTGGGCATCATGAGTAAACATACTGTTTCCTTTCTTCTGGTCTATTTCCTTTTGCTACCATGAACATAGGCTCTAACATCCATGTGTACCCACTGGGATTGTATCTGCCTCTTTCATGACTTGGATATCTTTATTTGTATACCCTAATTCAATATTTTATCTTACTGCTAATTACCTTTGCAATCCAATCATTTGATTGCATTCAACTGCCCTCTCTTTTCTTTTAATGTGAACAACAAATGCTGACAAAATGCTTATTGTATGGATGTGGGTCTTGAATTTTTTTTTTTTTTAAAACAAAGGCCACTGTATATTACCTCTTGTATGGCACAGATCTCATCAGTTAATCCTTCATATTTATCACAGGAGGATGTTAAAATCCTCCTGACAGTCATGGGTGTTCTCATGTACTTGAAACTGCCTATTTCCACAGCTTCTTTTGCCCCATTCCCACATGGGCACCCTGTGCTCCAGGGATGCCACACTGGTTACTGCTTTCCAGGAGAAATTCTCTCACCCTTGATTGCTCTATGTGTTGTTTGGGCTTCCTAGAAAATTTTCTCTCCAACTCCCTGCCTAGTAACCTCCTTTTGTTTCAGTAATCAGCATGAATTTCTATCACTTCCTTGGTGTCATTCTAGCTCCTCTCCTCCCCACCCCCTATACTCCATATTTGTCCCCCATAGAATTAAAGTGTTTCTTCTTTGTGCTTTTACAGAAATCTATAAATACTTGTAGTTTAGCATTTACCCATGCTTGGCGCTGTGGGCTTTTTTTTTTTTTAATTTTATTTATTTATTCATGATAGTCACACAGAGAGAGAGAAAGAGGCAGAGACACAGGCAGAGGGAGAAGCAGGCTCCATGCAGGGAGCCCAACGTGAGACTCGATCCCGGGTCTACCAGGATAGCACCCTGGGCCAAAGGCAGGCGCCAAACCGCTGTGCCACACAGGGATCCCGCTATGGGCTTCTAAATGTGTCCCCTCAAGACTCCTATGTTGAAATCTAACCCCTCAGTACGATGGTATTCCCTGCCATGAGAGAATACAAAGAAAAAATGACCATCTGCAAGCCAAGAAGGGGCCTTTCTCCAGATACTGATCTACCAGCGTCTTGATCTTGGACTTTGCATACCTCCAGAACTGTAGGAAATAAACTGTTTAAGCCACTCAGTCTATGGTAGCTTGTTACAGGAGCCCAAACTGACTAAGATACTGGGTAACTGAGTGTTACTTGTGTTAACGAGCAAGACAACAGGCCCCAAATGGAATCACTTTATACCAAACCCCACTCACCAAACTGAGACTCAATTACTTAATAATATTATTTTCAGTTTTCCCAGAATGGAATTTTCAGCCAGTTGATCAGGAATCACCTGATCAGCACTTTTGAGGTAATCAGTTTGACAGACCTGCCATCCCCTAAAGGGAAGTGACTTCAACATAACTGATCTGCTTTTTGCTAGTATAACTTCCTCCTCCTTGCTCCCTTCTGCCTATAAAAGTCTTTTATTTTGTACAGCTCCTTGAGGCTTCTCTCTGCTAGACTGGATGTTGTCAGATTCATTAATCACTGATTAAAGCCAATAAGATCTTTAAAATCTATTCAGTTGAACTTTGTTTTTTAACACTTGATTATTTCTCAACTGTACTCTGAATTGCCAGATGCCACGGATTGTGTGTTACTGAATTATTTTATCCCTAATGCCCAGAGTAGGGCCTGGTACATAACCATTCTGCTGCAGTTGTTTTTATGTTTGATTGTCTTTAGAAAATAATGCCAAGATTATGTGACCATGTCATACACATCAAATTTTCTTTAACCCTTCCTTGTATTTTATCCGGCAAAAATATGCATTCTCCACATGGGATAGTCCCTATCTGCTAATTCCATATCTCTTAGAAATACCCAATAAACCCAATAAAGCCAAGACCTACATTGATTGAGAAAAACTAAATATTGAAACTTCATTAGTCATCAGGAAAGAAAATTGAAACCACAGTGGGATGCCACTGCAAATCTACCACAATAGCTAAAATAAAAATAGAAAATAAAAAACACCAAATTTCGGCTAAAATGTAGAACAATCAGAACTTTCATACACAGCTGCTGGAAGTGTGGACTGGCACAGCTACATCTGAAAACTGTTTGGCTGTTACTAATACTGAACATATGCATGCCCTCCGACGGAGGCAGCAACTGGACTCTGAAGTGTGCACACAACGGAAACATACACACATGTTAGCAAAAGACATGTATTAGAATAGTTGCTATTCATAATAGCCAAAAGCTGAACAATGCCCAAATTCAACAACAATGGAATGGGTAACTAAATTATGAGAATTCAAGCAATGAAACGACAATAAATGATCAACAATTGCATGCAACAATATGGATGGATCTCACAAACACGACATTGCTTGAAAGAAACCAGCCACAAAAAATGCATGCTGTATTTTTCCATTTATAAAAAGTACAAAAACTGGCAGAACTAATTTATGCTGCTACAAGTCAGGAAAGTAACTGAACCTGAGACAAGCATAGTGCTGGAAAGAGTCCCCAGGCGGACTTCTGGGAGTACTGAATGTTTTGTTTCTCAAGGCAGGTACTGACTCAGTTTGTAAAAAATCATCAAACTCATATACATTCTTTGTATACACTTCAGTTTAAAAAATAGTATACTTATGGAGTGACGCACACATACAGACCCAGAGGCTGGTTTAATAGCATATGTGTCTATGATCCATAGTACTCTATACATTGAACAACACTTTTATTTTTCCAAGCTTAGTAATATAGAACCCACAGCAAGGACTTGATGGTTTGAAATATTGTATTTAATAAGAGCTACAACACATTGAGAGCTTCCCCTGTGTCAGGGGCACTTCGGGATCACACTTAGGTTAAGCTAAAGGATACAGAATCTTGAATGGCAGGCCTCGTTCCCACACCCAGATCTGATTTCTATAAAACCTTCTACAGATCACCTACACCTATTAGAAAAACTATTCCCACATTTATTAATCAAAGATATTTCATTTCTCATCAGCTGGAGAAGGCCAATATTGCCATAAGAATTTGATATAACTGCAATACCAATGAATAAAGCTTGTTCCTCTAGGCTTTGCAGGCTCACTACAGAAGACTGCATGATTTCCTATTCTCCCCTGACTACATTTAGAATAAATAGGTTTACATCTCACCCAGAGGCCCTATGAGCTCTAGGTCTTTCATTTCTCATTATCGTGGGCCTGGACAGAATGATTGGCCTTTCTGGTGTACTGGTGTGCTCCTGGCAAGGAAACAGGTATCAAACACACAATGGCTCTTCACTCATGCTTGGTGTGGCATAATCACTCCTGCCCACATTTCACTGGCCGAAACAAGTCATATTAACACACCTGCCTTCAGTAGGATGGGTAGTTTTAATCTCCCCATAGGGAAGGGCACCTCCAAATTACAGGCATCAAGGACACCTGGGTGGCTCAATGGTTGGGCACCTGTCTTTGGCTCAGGTCCTGATCCCAGGATCCGGGATCGAGTCCCACCTCTGGCTCCTTGTGAGGTGTCTGCTTCTCCCTCTGCCTGTGTCTCTGCCTCTGTGTGTGTGTGTCTCTCATGAATAGGTAAAAAAATCTTTAAAAAAAAGAAGAAACAATACAGGTATCAACGTTGGCTGCCAGATAAGAGAGCATGATCCCCTTAAGGAAGGACAACAAATATTTAAGAATAATACGACAGGGGAGCCTGAGTGGCTCAGTTGGTTAAGCCTCCGACTCTTGATTTCACCTCAGGTCATAATCTCAGGGTCATGAGATCGAGTCCCAAGTCCAGCTATGTGCTCAGTGCGAGTCTCCTTGAGAGTGTGTGGTCTCCCATTCCTTCCTCTGCTCACTCACTCTCTCTTTCTCTCTAAATAAATAAATAAATAAATAAAATAATAGATAAATAAATGAAATATTTTTTAAAATAATGCAATAGGCTACTGCAAGCATTTTATTTATTTATTTTAAAAGATTTTATTTATTTATGAGAGACATAGAGAGGTGGGGGGCAGAGACACATACAGAGGGCTCCATGCAGGGAGTCCAACACAGGACTTGATCCCAAATCTCCAAAATCAGGCCCTGGGCTAAAGACAGTGTTAAACCATGGAGCCACCTGAGCTGCCCTACTGTAAGCCTTTTAAGTGCTACTTACTATCTTCCACTATGTGAATAAAATAATTTACTTATCTATTACTCAATGGAGAAATAGTTATACTATTTCAGAGTTTATTATTGTTACAAATGATGTTTACAAATGTTTCTTTAGAGGCATTTGCAAGAGTTTCTCTAAGATGGACACCTTGAAATGTGATTGCTAGGTAGTAGTTTCATAAGCATCTTCTACTTACTGGACGGTGCCAAAATTTCTTTAAAAAGTACAAATTTACTCTTTCCAGGAATGTATAGGAGTTTCAGATTCTCTACTGATTGTTACCTACATTGCAATATAATACTGCACATGCTGTTAGCAGGTTTCTTTGGAAATGTTAACTCTGAGTGATATTAACAGATATTTATACTTGTCCTTGACTTTTTCTGTATCATCGAAACATTTCATTATTAATTAATTTAATTAATACTTCATTAGAATATTTTTAAAACTAAAGGAAAATTAAGAGAAGGTCCATCAGAGCAAGTTGATATGAAGAATCCCTGAATCCATTGTCATAAACTTTTAAAACAATATAGATACAGATAAAGAATTTATATCGAGTGATACAGAAGTTTTCTGAATGTTCACACATGCTCTTCTATTATTCCCTCCTCTAACCACTAAGGACTTCTACAAATATTTGATGAAAAAAATAATTTCAAAAAAAATATATTTTCTTTGCTGCTTGCCTTTGAAATATTACTGGATAGAGAAGATATGGTTAATGGCCCTCTGTCCCATGGTCCTCAGCCCACTGGAGTTTCTTGAGGTGGTAAACAGTTCCTGCATGTACCAAGTTTTTGTTTTCCTTTAAGGTCTGTATCTTTCTGCCTGTGGGCTGCCTCTGGCTTCAGGAGCATGCCTGACCCACAGTGGAAGACTGAAAGTGCCAGTATATTGACTTGCCCAAGAGCCACTCTCAACAAACAAGGGGCAGGAGTTGCCCAGATTCCTGAACCTTTGCAGGGACTGTGTTCTATAGAGTCTCTGTCAAGGGGTCCTTAGTGGAATTGAGCTCTGTCGTTGTCCATGGTGGTAACCTACCCACAAATGCACCTTTGTCTCCTCCTTGTCCTTCTCTCTCTTTGCCTTGGTTTCTTGGGGTCACTCTCAAACAAGCTACTTGCATTTGAGTGCTGGTATCACTCTATCTTTGGGGTGGGGGATGGGGTAGGGTGGGGGGAAACCAACCTTTTTTTTTCTGGCATTGTGAATTGGACTAAAAAAAAGATTAGTGGTAGAAAAACAAACACAAATTTATCAACATGTGCATCACACAGACACATGGGAGTACTCAGTTATGAAGAGTTCAAAGGAGTGGTCAGAATGTGAGCTTATATAGCATCTTAGCTAAGAATGAGAAATTTGTAGAGAACCAAGATGAAGAAAAAAGAATTTTGAGATTTTAGTTTGAAAATTTGTAGGAAGGTAAATACATGGGGAAACTAATGGAAGATAAATGTTGCTTTAGCAAGGTTTGTTATGTAGATTCCTCTGGTGTCATCTCTGGGCTAAGTGATTAACTGTAGTCCTTCCTGGTAGGGAGGAAAGAGGGGACATCATTTCAAATTTATGTCCTGCTTTTAGGCAAATGGGGGTAGGGTACAGAGCTATTCTTGTATCTGCTTCTTCTTCATTATCTTCAGCTCCAAATAATATGACAAAATAGCCTATCTGTTCTGCTTCCCTTCAAGGATTATTACCCCAATGAAGAAAGCAGAGAAACTTAAACTTTAGCCAAACAGATGCCTTCCTCCTGCCCCTACCATCAATCCAAGTCCCTGGGCTGTCCAGAATCATTCTGTCTTTTAACACTCAAATAAATTGGTCTTCACTCATTGAAGTGTCTCTGATGATTTCTGAGGGAGCAGGAGGGGAGTGTGCAACCTTGTGAGTCAATGTCCCCTATACCTCCGTTCTCTGTCACTTGCCCCGCATATGCACCCAGGCCCTCTGGCTTCTATTATTTCTTCAGAAGAGAAAAAAAGGGGGATGTTATTATTGAGCAAGGAATACATATGTCAACATCTAGAATGGAAGCTGCTTTTAGTTGGGGGTCTCATGACCAATTAGTAACTTAATCACAGTGAAGGGTGTGGAGTTTATTCAATTTTCTGTATCTAGGGATTGACATAGTTTTACTGAGATGTCCTTTGCCATCATTTGATATCTATTTGTCAATAGAAAAATAATACTTTTTAGTTTGGCTTTTAATTTGAAGGTCACATTTTTTTAAAATTTATTTTTTTTTTTATTTTTGAAGGTCACACTTTAAAGAGCCAGCTAGAAATTGATGAAGAAATTTGTTTTGTATGGGTTTCAATGCTCAGGATGTTCTTTGGGTGAAAAGGAAGACTTTAGGAATAACTTTAGGTTATTCCTAAAGTCTTGGTCTAAAGGGGAATTATTTAAAAATAATGAGAAAGACTGTACTTAAAATCATTCTTTGCAGAGTAGAATATTATAAGCATTATAAGAGGTTAAAGAATAGAGAAATTACTGTAGGTTTGAGAAGTTAGAGAGGAGTTGATGTAAAACACAGATCATTAATTCCACCTTTAAAAGAAGGTAGGATTTAAAAAAACAAAATAAAGATATGAATTTGAGGTTTAAATTAAAAGATTTTCAAGGAACTAATTTGAGAACTAAATGTGTCTTAGAAATAATAATTTTAAGGCAATAATTTCAAACTTTATAACAAGTGCTGGTGATATTTTCTGTATTATCTTGCCCAAGTGTTTATCAGAACCAAATTGGTTGAACAGAAAATATTAATCTTTTACACAAACTTTTGGGATGCACTATTTTGCTGGTAACCTAAGAATAGAAGTTTTCAGGCACTTACTACTTGGATAGGTCATCAAATGACTCTGTCGATTGGCATCTCTAAAATTTTGTCCTCAAAATGCCTCCAACTTAACTATTCTTCAATTAAAAAAAACTTCAAGCAATGATGTTTCTTTTATCCTTCTGTTATTGATCATGAAAGTTGCTAATCACCTGGTTCTCTTGGTTCTTTGTAAAGTAAGGAACACAATGTGAAAAATAACTAAAAGACTAAATCAAAACCCTTTACTGGTTAGCTATAGGGTTAAACAATTTATAATATGCCTTTTAAAACTTAAGACCATCTTCATAAAGTGGACAGAGATACATAGTAACCACTGGTTTGGACCATCTACTTACTTTCTAGTATCTGAGTTTATGAATGGCTAGATTATTAGGGTACTGATATAATCATGTTAGAAAATCAACCTGATATCACTTTCAAAAGATGTGGCCTCTTAACATTTCTAACTTCCCTTAAAACTCTTTGATGGAACCCGCATCCTTGATTTTGTCTAAGTATTTATTCCCAAACACAGTATTTTTTCAGAAATGTTACCAATAATAGTTTATCCCATAGAAATCCTGTAGAGAAATTGGGTAGGATGAATGCCATCATTGGAGATGAATGGATCTGTGAAGGTTAACCCATGAAGATAGATAAACATCACAAGGTTTGAGTACTTCTCTCAATAGTATCCAAACCTCTCTGGTCTGGAAGTCGCATGTGTCCCTACTCTCCTGCAAAGCTTATCCTTCTCAATCTTCATCAGCCATAAACAACAAGAAAACAGGCTCTCTTCACATATTTCGACAGCCCTGTTTCTGTCCCAGGCTGAAACCACCACATACCAAGGCATGCAATTAAATGAAAAAAAGTGCAACTGAACTTATCTTAATATTATTATTATTATTATTATTATTATATTTAGATTTGAAGTAATTTTCAGGCCAGTTAGAATTTGTAACTAAACTTACAAGGTCAAAGCCAATGAACTAAAAACTTTACTGTTGAGAAAGAAAGAGAGAGAGAGAAAGAGAGGACATACAACACAGCAAAACTTGGCTAAAAGGAAAGTGAAAGATATTACAATTCAGTTATTATCTTTTGGGTCAGAGGTAGTCAATTATTAGTTCTTCTAGAGCTTACAAATAAACTTGACCAAAATTATCTTTGGCTTCTCACCTGTGGTTCACGGCAGAGCAGATTTATGTCCCCTGCATATGACTGAAGGGAAAAGTTGTGCATCTTGACTGTATCTTTGAGACCAGATACAATATGACATTAGGGAAGGGAGGGCATTTGTGGTTAAAATGTGCCCCCTTGATTCCTCATTTTTCAACCACTGAATCTAAAATAATTCTTGCATCTTCATTCTTTTCTCTCACTACAATGGAACAATATCTTGTAGAATCAAAGGCAAATCCTTGAACATTTGTTCTCCATTATATATTTTCCCTCATCTACTCATAAGATTTTGCTCTTTAAGTTATTTTTTACAAACTTATTTTTAAGTATAGTGTCAAGAAGAGATATTTATTTTCCTCAGGGTAAAGGCAATTTTCCAGTAAGTACATGGGCCTTTTTGATTGTTACTTTTGTCTCAGCATTCTTTTTGTATGTATATGGTCCAATAAACACTCTTTTCAATTATTGTCATTTTAAAAAATGTGTCCTTTATATTATAAGTCAGGTCTTATAATGTGCATGTTTATCAAAAATGTATGCAAAGATTTGAATGAAAATTGAAAATTTTACAATATAATTTTTCCCCATCTTCAGATGACATTTTTCATAAAACTGTGTAGATTTTTCTTATTAGTTGTAAATTTTTGCTTGAGTAATTACTAATAATTCAAGTTTTTCTATCCTTCACAAATGGACTTACTGTTTTCATTACATTTACTAATCACTTCTGCTTACCAGGAAAGCTATTAATTTTGTGTATGTTGTACTTGTATCTGGCCACTGTATTGAATTGCTCATTCTAGTAATTTATAACTGATTCCCTTTGGGTAGGTATTACGTATTTGTAAATATTTTAAACTGACAAAAATTAATAGAAAAATAATAAAAATGTCTACTAATCAGCTTTGTAACATCTTCACATTGTATCCTTCTGTTTTACATTTTTTTAGGAGAAAATATTGTTGAAGCCTCATGCATATGAAAATTGAATTCCACCACTGTGTTATCCAATGTATTCATTATCAAGAAATTGGGAGCTAGCTACAATTTTTGTTCATTTTTATATAATTACAAAAATAGATATATGTGTATAATTGCGCATATATTATGACATTTTATACAAATGACAACATATCATGTATATTGTGCTATTTTTATTGAAATATATTTTATGGCACATATCCATGTGATTCATTAATCTATTGTCTCTTCATGTTGAAGTTACTTAAATGTACCAAAATGTATTCATTCAATTTCTTGAGGGACCAACACTTTAGTACTACACACAGAGCAAGTCTCCTTATATCTCTTTGGCAACTTTTGCAATTCCTTTCTATTCCTTCTTGAGTACTTCTTGGTAACATTCTTCATAAAAATCAGTAGCTAGGCTTTCAAAATTTTAGTTTAGAACTATGTATACTATTGTGTTGTAAAAATGTGAACTTAATTTGTATATCAAGTTATATCATTTTAATCTACTTAGTAACTTTCACTTTGAACTCTCTTACAATCACAGTTACCTTCTTTTGTAACTTTCATATCCTCCTCCACACATTCATTTTTGAGATATGTCTCTTGTAAACAGCATATTGATAAATTTAGATGTTTTACTTGCTAGTTTGTGTGCAGGTATGCTTTGCTTAGTTCGGAGCTCTGTCTCTGCTAGGTAAACCCAAACATTCATGGTCATTAATGACATATCTTAGACTTTTTATTCATTAGGTATTACATGAGACTACTAAGAACAAATATAAAAAAATTGGCTCAAATGTTTTGGGTTTTTATTTTTTCTCACATAACAAGAACTATTGAGGTAGAAGAGTTTTAGGTAAAATCTCACTCTTTCCCCATGTATTCTGTTTTGGTTTTGATAAAACCCTCATAATCTCAAGATTTAACTAGAGATACATTTCTTTAGCTCTTGGCAATTGTTTCCTATTGAAACTAGTAATTTTCTCTGCTCTCTAGATGTTGGAAGATGTTGTTCTTGATGCCTGTTAACTCTATTTCATGAATTCTATTTTTAAAACTTCATATTTCATTCTTTAAGAATCTCCCTCCTGACTAACTCCACTGTCATTTCTGCAACTCAGTCCACACATTCTGCTGTAATAATATATATAACTTCTAAGAATGCCAATGGCTTGTTTTTTTGTCATTGTGCATCTCTTCTTAATAAATCCAACAGCCTTTTAAATAACACTGAACACCAACTCATGGAGAAGTTACCTGAAGTTGATCCTTTTTAAAAACCCTATCTCTGTTTTATTCCAGTGTTCAGTGATTCTTGGTTTTATTCCAGTGTTTAGTGACTCTCAGATATATGATTAAATATCCACTTGACAACCAAAAATGAAATAGGTAGCAGGATTGTTTTCTCTCAATCCAGTGAGTATCCCTATTTGCATAGTCAGGTTCTAATTTTAGGAGGGCTCATGATGGACAGACAGGGTTTAACCAAGAATACAAGGTGCAGGAAGCTTCTTTGCTAGGTGTGAGTACTCCTGACCTCTTCCTGTGGCTATACATTAACTACTTTCTAACCCAACACCCATTCTGTCAGTCTTCTGTATCAGGTCCATTAAACTGAGAGGGGTATTAAGAGCTTTCTTCCTTCAGAAGAAACACTTCTGTAATTGATTCATACTCTGCTCAGCATTTCAGTCCCTAAATTCATGACAAAGGTATGCCTGAGGCTGATTATTATTCTTGTTTACAGGGGACTTTGTACTTTGTACTTGGGGGACAGTGCAGCCCCTAAACACCCTGAATTTAATTAAAAAAGAGACATCTCTTTCAAACTGAGTCTTTAATTCTCTTGATGATTACCCCAGGTTTCTCTGGCTCCTACTGAATTTTGGGGTTCCTCTAAGGCTGTGTTGGGAAGAGTTCTCCTCACTGCCTCAAAAACCTTTTGCTCCCTATAATTTGGGTTATGACCTTTTCCCATTGTGTTGTTTCCTTCATTCTCAAGCCATCCTCCATCTACTGGAAATTTCTAAAGAATTGCTAGTCTAATGAAGATATGCTTTTTCTTTCCCATGCCTATTGTTTACTTATTTCCCTTTTCATTTTTTTTTCTGTTATTTCAGTAGTATGGGGATGGAGTAAGGAAACACAATTTATCATCTTGTTCCAAACAAATTCCCTGTTATTGGAAATTCTTTCCTCTTGAATTCCTTTGATACTGAAGACTTTTGACACATCCCCTAATCCTCTTTCTTCAGGCACCTGCTATGTGGGTTTTACCAAGGTGCAGTTTATAGTTCTGTTCTACCCTCTTCAATAATATCATGCACTCTAGTGACTATTTGCTTGTGTGTGTGTTAGCTTACTACTTAAAGCTCTACAATGTATATATGTAGTTTAAATTATTTAATAATGATGTTTAACTTTTATCAGATACTTATTAGGTTCCAGGCATTTTGCTAATTATCTATGTTTAATTTTCTCTACTCTTCATGAACCATGAACTACCAAAATTCTTCTTTTCATAAATGGGGATATCAAAGCTGAGAGATTTTAAGTAAACAGCTCAGGGCATTTAGGCACATGGGTATCAGAGTCAGGATTACACCCAGGACTCAGATTCCAGAACCAGCACTTGTAAAAATTCTGTCATAATGCTGCTCCTGTGCACTTACAGTTAATTGCCCAAACAGTAGTTAAGACCTCATGTTCTCAAAAGTATTGAAAAATGAGAAGAAACACAAAAGACTCTTGGAGACTTCTGCATTGAACAGCCAAACGTTAAGTGGCAAAGCAAATTGAATGTGGGAAAAATTCCAGCAAGTCAGGGTGAAGAATAAATTGCAAATTGCAGTATGGAAATTTACCACAGTATCTAGTGGTGGGGATGGTTTTCTAATGATTTCATGAGGGAAAACCGGTACTTTGCCTTTTCTTTTGTTCATCCGAGTCAATTCCTGTTATCATGTCCTGATAAGCAAATGCCCTTTCTCTTTTAACATCAGAAATACACGTTGAGCTATATTTCCATCTTCATACTCTCCAGCCCTATAGGGCCTCTTACAAGTTCCTTGGCCAGTCAGAAGCTCTGACCCAACTTTTGTAGGCTGCCAACTTAGAAAGCCAATAATTCCCTGTCCTTCATCCTTTCTAAAATTAACCTAAAGTCAATTTTAATGTTCCTATGATATAACAAAGTCCCTATAGATTATTGTCTTAGTTGTCTCAGTCAAAACCAAATCAAACCAACATAATAAACTAAAAGCTCAAAACAACAGATGTGGTAGCATAACTATGTTTGAATCTTGTATCCTCACTTATGTTTCTCTGATTATGTTTTGCAGTAACTGTGTACCCCTGTTCTGTTTTCCTAATTATTAAAAATGAGAATTAATATACTTAAGATTCTGAAAAATTAGATTACATGATAACATGTGTAAGTCTTATACTAGAAACATAGTTTAATTCTAAATAGAGTGCTTTTCCTACAAGATAAATATGATAAGAAGTGTTTCATAAAGTATAACACACACACACTAGGATAGTGAAAAACAAATGAGCTCTGAGTACAAACAGATTCTGACCCAAATATATTGATAAAAGTAGTGTAGCCTGGATAAGTCTTCTGCTTTTAAAATTTAACTTTTTTACTGATAAATTCTTGTCATAAAAACCATGTCAAAATCTAGATGGAGAATAAAATTTGACAGACTGTACAGATTTTGATTTATATTTCATACCTGTTAAATCCTATACTTTCTCTTGTTAAAGCTTTTTGTATTATACCTACCCAACTGTCCAAAATCAAAAGCATACATTTGTATGTGTATGTATTTATATATACACACATGCTGCACACACACACACACACACCCTCCATGGAGAGTGCAAGGGAAGGAGACAGGGAGGGAGGGTGGGAGGGAGATGAAGAGAGAGAGAGAGAGAGACAGAAATAATATTCTCCCTATATTGTGCTATGTATTCTGGGGAAACCAATAGCAAGTTTTGGTAAAGACATGGAGAAATGACAACTTTCATATTGTCTTCTTGTGGGCATGTAAATGGCTATAACTGTTTCGAAAGCTTATGGTAATTCCCAAAAAACACAACAAATATGTTTGTAGCCTATGATGCAGCAATTTATCTTTGAATTATATGCTGCAGAAAAACTCTTAAACATGTACCCAAGAAGGCACACTTAAAGGTAAGCATTGTATCATTATTTCAAAGATCAATGAATCGCTAAAAACCCAAATGCCACCTGTAAATCAGTGGGTGAATAAATTATGGTCTGTTTATATAATGGAAGACCATGGAGCAATTGAATATTGAGTCAATAAATAAGTAACACAATAATACATAAGAATGCTAACATATATTTAAATAAAAAAGCACATAAAATACCACTGTTTACAGACCACATGAAGGTAGTAAAGTATAAGACCCTAGATGGGATTGATATTCAGCAGTTTCAGTATAAAAGTAAATTCCAGAAAGAAATGAGAGTAAGGTGGCATCAACTCTATCTGCCACATTGTATTTATTTAAGAGAAGAGATGATGTGAAAGTAAGTCTGTCCAAATGTCAACATCATTTATTAAATATGAGTGGTAGGTATATGGTGTTGACAATACTGATCTCTGCATTTGTCTGTTTATTGGTATGGTCATAAAACACACAACGTATTAAAAAATAGCTATGAAAAACCTCCAATTGCCTTAAATTCTTTCTGGACAATAGGTATGTGGATGGGAGAGCATATGTTTGTATTTATTACACATGCAACATTATAGAAAGGATATGATATACATATGGACACATGGATATGCATACATATGCTATATATATATTATATGTGTGTATAATATATATAACACACTCTTCCTATATTCATACCGTATGTACAATGAATTGTGTCCTGCTCTTCCTTCTAACTACAAATTACTTTGAATTCTTACAAAAGGCAATGTTACATTAATTTAGAAAAATATTTTGTTTTACCCTTGACATTGCAAAGCCACTTAATTCTTTTAACAGATTTTATCGACAGATCCTTGCCATAACTTTTCTTATATATACTACACTTTTTTCTTCAGGCATTGGCCAAAGCAGATCTATGATTTTGTTCCACTCTGCTCTGCTTCATCATTTTCTGTAAAAACAGGCTGGACACACCTTAATAACATTGGCTATTAACATATTTTAACTTTAAATCTGTTAACTAAGATATAGGGTATTCAGAATGTGCTTGGTCATAAAAAGGCAGGAAATATGCCTTTACATTCCATGGAAATGTCTTATGAAATGTCTAGTAATACACCCAACTAATTGCAATTTCCTGTAACTTAGAGTGGCTTTTAATAAAGCTTATTCTTTTTATGTTTTACTATAGTCTGACTTCTGGATTGTGTGACTTGACATCAGAAATAACTTAGATGAGATTATTTCCTTGAATTTTTACTCCCAGGATATGTATAGTCACGTTCTTTTCCATAATGAAAAAAATTAATAAAATGCTCCAGCAACAAATGGACTACAATTCTACCAATTTGAAATAATTACAAGGAGAGTTGGCCTGAATCTGGAAACAAAGGAAATATTAAAAGAGGCACCATATGTTTACTTTTAACTAGGAGTAGTAAGGGAGCTCCTTACAATAAGGGGTCCTGCTGAGCCAATTATAATGAGCAGAGTATACTTTCTTAGAACTCTTAATTATTGATGGTACAGCTAAGGTGATTTTAAAAGTGATTAAGAACAGTGGCTTATTAAGCAAGTTAAATATTCCTTTCCACCCTCCCATCTCTTTTAAGATTTCCTTTAAAAAATACATTTCTCTCTCAAATGTTATCAATTCTGATGTATTATATCAGATGCCTAAAATCGCCTATGTTCATGAATCCACATAGAAGATTTGAGGTATTTTTCTGTAAATCTAAAATCATTAGGTTAGGTCAGACTTAGAAGGCAGGAAAAACTGATCCATTGGGGGTATATTTCTAAAAAATCTTATATTACTGTCAAGTGCATACACAATATAACAAAGAATATATGGGAGGTAACCTTTCTGAGTCCTTGAATATAGAAAAATCTAATTTTGCCCTGATTGACACTTTGGCGGTCTTAGAATGTAGATCAAATATATTCTCTCTCTCTCTCTCTTTTTTTTTTTTTTTTTTTAAGACCAGAGAAAACTTTACTGAAGGCATTTCTTTCTGAGGTTCAGAGTTGCTAGTCAAGTAGGTTTCAGTCTCATCTTTGTTTCACTGTAAGAGGTCATTACTTTCTTTCTGGAAATTTTAATAGCTCTGCATATTCTTGATGTTCTGCAAATTCATGTATTATATAAGGTATTTGAAAAATATATATTTTATATTAATATTTTGCTTAGCAGTTTATGGCACCTTAAATCTTTTTTTTTAAGATTTTATTTATTTATTCACGAGAGACACAGAGAAAAAGAGAGATAGAGACACAGGCAGAGGGAGAAGCAGGCTCCACACAGGGATCCTGATGTGGGACTTGATCCTAGGACTCCAGGATCACACCCTGGGCCAAAGACAGATGCTCAACTGCTGAGCCACCCAGGTGCCCTGGCACCTTAAATCTTAATGCTTATGTCATTCAGTTATTCATCTCTGGATAGGCTAGTTTTCAGGAATAATTTACTTGATAGTTATTGTTTCATCTCTATGTTTTATTCTAATTTCTCTTTCAGAGATTTCTTTTATCACATGTTGTAACTGCTACATATGTCAAATTTTGTGTCTTTTGGTCATATTCTCTTTCTCTGTAACACACACACACACATAGACTTGCTGAAATTTATTTTTCTTCTATAAAATTAGATTTTCTTTGAATGTTCTTTGTCCATGCATCATTTAATTTTTCCTTTCTTTTCCTTTTTTTAATAAAAATATTATCTTTCTTAGGTAGTCATATATTACACTTGCTTTCTTTTAATATTTTCAACAACCAAACATCCCACATATGCCAGTTTTTGTTTGTCTGTCTTGGATTCAAATAGTCTTTCTGATACTGGAATAACTGTACATCTGTTAAGCTATGGTTGTGATGAATTTATAACTGGTTCAGGTTTGTCTGCTTCAATTGGGTGTTGAAAGGGCTTAAATAAAAACTAGTGGTCTCTTCTTATTTTTAAATTTTTTAAAATTTATTTTTAGTTATTTATTCATTTATTTTTAGAGATTTTATTTATTTATTCATGAGAGACACACAGAGAGAGGTAGAGACAAGCAGAGGGAAAGGCAAGCTCCCAATGCAGGACTTGATCCCAGGACCCCAGGATCATGACCCGAGCCAAAAGCAGATGCTCAGCCACTGAGCCACCCAGACATCCCTATTTATTTATTTTTTAAGTAAGCTTTACACCCAATGTGAGGCTTGAACTCATGATCATGAGATTAAGAGTTGCATGCCACACCCATTGAGACAGCCAGGTACCCCCTTCTTACTAACTGTAAAGACTATATTAGTATAATTTTTATTTTACTTTTTAAAAAGATTTATTAATTTATTAGAGAGAGAGAGAGAGAGAATGGAGGGGAGGGGCAGAGGGAGAGAATCCCAAGCAGACTCCCCACTGAGTGTGGAGCCCATGGTGGGGCTTGATCTCATGCCCCTGAGATCATGACCTTAACCAACTGAGCCACCCAGGTGCCTCTATTTTTAAATCTATGTTTCATTTCTATCTCTTGTTTCATATACTATCCTTATTTTCTTCTTTTCTTCTTTACTACCAATTTCAGATCACTTGTTATATATCATACATCTTTGAAGATATCTTGGTGTTGCACCTTGTGGAAAGATAGCAATTTCCTTTTGCTTTGGAGAAAATTATATCTCCTAAATTTCTGCATATGAAAATGAAGCCAATTAGTCATGGTACCCATTTTTGCAATGCCACATTAAATAGATTCATTTAGCCCACAATATGGAAGTGTCTGGGCAGTGTCTACATCACTGCTCTTTTGCCACAACAATGTTGCATAGCAATCTACCCCCTAAAATTAGTGGCTCAAAACACCCACCTTTTATTATTTCATAAATGCTTGGGTCAGCTGGGTGGTTCTCATGATCTGGGCTGGTTTTATCTAATCTTGTCTGGGCTCACTCATGCCTCTGCATTCATATAGTAGGCTGGCTGGATTACTAACACAGGATGTGGCAGATTGTAACTAGAAAAAGAGTCACATATATTCATTTATGTTTCTGTGTATTTTATTTAAAATCACAAAAATGAAGAGCTCATTCTTTTTTGTTGTTTGTTTTGTTTTTGAAGAGCTCATTCTTTAGAGAAATTATTGTTCTTTCCATATTTTAAGTATGAAAACCATATAGAAACAAGTCTGGTATGGAATAATAGTGAAATGAAAAAGGAAAATCAGAAGGAAAATGTTAACATTGATAATGCAAAAGCATGAACAAAGCACAAACTTCCCATTATTTATCTTCTCTAAACTCCTTTCATCAAGGCAAAAAAGAAACAAATTTGACATGTTCCTTTGATATCCTTGCAGTTCCTCTGTTATTGCTTTTTTTTTTTTTTTTTTTCTTGGTTGATACCAGCTAAGAGACAACAGAAGGGAAAGAAGTTGTTAAAAAAAAAAAAAAAAAAAGCTGGGGGAGTTTCATCCCTCACACAAAACTAGGTTGACAAATGAAACCAATGCTATAGATGGCCCAACAGAAAAGTCATAAAGTAAAATAAAATTAAAAATAAAAAGCCCCCCCAAAATTAAAAAAAATAAAAAATAAAAAAAAATAAAAAGCCCCAAGTTCTATGCATTCATTGGTCAAAGAAAAGCAATGTAAAGCAATAACTTAGTATCTAAGTGGCATATGTATTTGTTTTCATTGCCAGCATTTTTACATGTGGTAGAAAGGAAGCCAATTTTTAATTAGGATGTTAGTTGTAAAGTTTGTTTGGGGCTTGTCTTCATTCTGCCCTGGCCTATTTATTTTATTAGTTGCATATTACTGTTCATGCAGAGATACATGAAAGGAAAAAGAAGGCAAAGATTTTCCAATCAGCCATTGTAGAAGCTGCCCAGCCATAAAACCAACAAAATGAACATTGCCTCCATGGCAGCCATCATCTTCCAAAGCCCCTCAAGGAGTGAGAAAGCCTTGCCTGATCATTAACTGAGTAAAAGGGACCACATTTTCTTTCATCTTCAAATGAAGTGGAGAAATGCTTATCTATGTACACCTGCAACTGAGTGAATTTTGATTTTTCTCATAATCCCTGCTAAAAGTAAAATCTGGACAAAAAATATAGAGAATGGTGATGTGTGCATTTGGAAATGAAGACATTTCTTTTTTCCCCCCCATGAGTTCTATATCCAAAAGTAGAAGGACAGAGAAGAGAAATATCCCTCTGGAAACTTAAACACAGGGAGAGATTTTTCAAGATCTTTTTAGAATTGCACCCAAATGGCTTTTTTCCATCTCTCCTTCTGAATGAGCTCTAGCCATGTACTTATACAAAATCTTTTCAGATATGAGTGCCAACATGTTTCACAAGAGATAATCTCTTTTAAAATACGTCGAAGGCAAAGATGAGAGGCAAAATGATTGGCATATTATTTGGAATGTCTAAAGAGTCTATTAAGTAAACATCATTTGAATTCTCATGAAGAGTTTAATTAATATCAGTATAACAATTTGGTTTTCATATGTATGTGGCTCACTGTGAGAACTTGATTTAGGATTCTTTGGATTTAAATTGGATTCTACAGAAGAGGCCAGTTTCTTATTTTTCTTAGATTTCATCCTCTCTACCCCTGCACACTTTCAGTGTTTGCTGTGGATTACCTAAGGCTTAGAAGCAAGGGTTTGTCTCTTTGAACACTCTGCCTAAAATTATCATCATTAGACATATGTTGCTTGTCTGTTAGATGAGTCTCAGCGCTAGGACATATAAAATGATAAGATTTAAGTGCCCAAAGAGTTCACATTGTGTAATTAATTCTTTGCTTATTTACTACATAAATTATTTTTTCATGATGAAAGGAAAAAATATGATAGGTATACTCCTTTAAGGATGGAAGAGTGGCCAGAGACTTACTTGGGCAGAAGTTATCTACTTTGGGTATGAAATACAAACTTTCAGAGGAAAGAACAATTGAGTTGTTCTTACTAAAGAAGAGACTGTCAAACATAACCAACTTGAATCCTCAAACAAGGACTACAAAAATAAGTGTCTTGTAAGGCATTATTTAGCCCATAGTCTTTCATACAGGAAGATACTAATGTAATGTATTCATTCTCAATTATTTAGTAAATGAGTGCCTGTTATTCTAAGGGCATAGAGAAGAAAGAGGGCCTAGTTACACAGCTTATAGAATAACTAAAATTCATTCAGCTATCCACTCATCCATCTATCCTCTTTTTCAAAATAATTACTGGGGGATCCCTGGGTGGCTCAACGGTTTAGCGCTGCCTTCGGCCTGGGGTGTGATCCTGGAGTCCCGGGATCGAATCCCACATTGGGCTCCTTGCATGAAGCCTGCTTCTTCCTCTGCCTGTGTCTCTGCCTCTCTCTCTCTCTCTGTGTCTCTCATAAATAAATAAAATCTAAAAAAACAAAAACAAAAACAAAATAATTACTGAATATCTACTACAAAGAATGATGCTTTTTTCCCTGAAGAGAATAAATTCTCTAAAAGCTAAAAACAAAACAGGTGTATTAACAAACAGGTAAGAGAGAAGTTGGCTTATCAGGTGTAAGCTTCACACTAGAAAATAAAATAATACTTGTTTACAAAAACTCAGTGCATTCTAGTGTGATTACAATGCTGGAAATCTGAAGATTAGTAGCAAGCTAAATGTTTTATAATAAATAATGCAGGATCTCTGTTTTTAAGTATAATTGACTCACAGGTATACAACATGATGATTCAACAAGTTTATTCCTTATGTTCATGGCAAGTGTAGCTACCATCTGTCATTATACAACTCTATTACCATCATGCAGAATCTTAATATGATAGTTTAAGGAATTAGCATGTAGAACTAGTAGAGGATGAAAAATGTTTGAACACAGGCATGAGATAAACTGTTATTTGGGTTTTAGAGGTCTTTCTGCATCAGCTTATGGAATATGAATTGAAACTAAAAAAGTGAAAACCAAAGCAGAGTAATCATTATGGTGACATGAATGGATAAGGTAAAAGGGCCAGGGCTAGGAAAGTGGCAGTTGGAATTCAAAGGATGAGAAGAGAGAATGAATAGGAAAGATCTTTAGTATGTTAATTTAAGTGACTGAAAATATGGGTGATGAAAAGGCAAGAGTCAGAGATGTCTCTCAATGCCATTTGTGAGGATGGAAGGGTTTATAAGGGACAAATATTTAAAATCATGACATACAAGCTTATTATATTTTTATATAAGATACCAAGTAATCAGAAAGTCATGGCCCAAATTAAGGGATATGTTCATCACTATATTAATATCTTTAATAGAAAGATAAACTTTTCTTCAGAAGTTTATCATGGAGATGATTTTTTTTTCTATGTGTGTTTGTGTATGCATGTACTTCCTTTAACTCATTGGTCTTCTTTAGCCAGGTGTTTATTTAAATTTTTTTACTCATTTATTAACTGGGTTGTTTTCTTACTGTTGATTTTTAAGAGTTCTTTGTATATTTTGGATACAAGTCCTTATCAGATATGTTTGGCAAATGTTTACTACCAATTTGTGGTTTGGCTTTTCATTCTTAGTATCTTTTACAAAGCAGAGGTTTAAAATTTGAATTTTAACTTTTCAAATTTTACCAATTTTGAACTTATATTTTAACAAATTTAAGCAATTCTTTTTTTTCATGGATCATAGTTTTGGTGTATCTAAAATCTCACTGCCAAACTTAATGTCACCCCAATTTTTTCCTATATAATCTTCTAGAAGCTTTTGTAATTTTGCGTTTTATATTGAGACTTGTAATCTTTTTTGAGTCAATGTTTGTGAAAGGTATAAAGTCAGTGTCTAGATTTATTTATTTATTTATTTATTTATTTATTTATTTATTTATGCAAGTGGACATCCTGTCATTCTGGCAACAGTGTTTGAAAAGACTGTCCTCTCTCCATTGAATTGTCTTTGCTTCTTTGTCAAAGATAATTTGACCATTTTTCTGTGGTTGTATCAGGACTGCATTCAGTTCCATTGATTTATCTGTCTATTTTTTTACCAATATCATGTTGTCTTTATTAATGTAACTTTATAATATGTCTTGAATTCAGGAGATTTCCATCCTACAATTTGTTCTTCAGGGTTGTGTGGGCCATTCTGGATTTTGGTGTCTGTTTTTGTTTTGTTTTGTTTTTTAACTTTTCATATAAATTTTATTTAATTTATTTTTTATTTATTAATATTTTTGAGAGAGAGAGAGAGCATGCACCCTAGCTGGGGGTGGGGGTGTGGTGGGAGGAGGAACAGAAGAAGGAGAGAGAGAGAGAACCTTAAGCAGGCTCCATGCTCAGCGTGGAGCCTGATGCAGGGCTTAATCTCACAACCCTGAGATCATGAGCCAAAATCAAGAGTAGGACACTCAACTGAGCCACCCAGGTGCCTCTACTTTTCATATAAATTTTATAATCAATTTGTCAATATCTGCAATGTAATATATATGTATGTATAGTACATATTTTGTTAGATTTATTTAGAGTACCCACCTATTTTTTTGGTGCTAATGAAAGTGGTATTGTGTTTTTAATGTCAAATTCCACTCGTTAATTTCCGGTGCATAGAAAAGCAATTGGCTTTTGTAATTCACCTTATATCTAGCAACTGTGCTTTAACTGCTTATTGGCTCCCAGAAATTTTTTGTCAATTCTTTGAGATTTTTGCATAGATTGTCATGCTGTCTGTAAAGAAAGTTTTACCCTTTCTTCAAAATCTGTAAACTTTTATTTCCTTTTCTTGTCTTAATGTGTTAACTAGAATATCTACTATAATATCAATTAGGAGTGGTAAGAGGGATACATTTGTCTTGTTCCTGATCTTAGTGAGGAGGCATTCAGTTTCTCATCATTGTGTATGATGTTCACTGTAAGTTTTTTTCTAGATAATTTTATCAACTTGAGAAAGCTGTCTTCTGCATTAGTCAGAAATTTTCAGAGAAACATAACCAATGGATCTGTATATAGAAAAGGAAAGATTTATTGTACAGGTTTGCTTCACATGATTTTGGAGGCTGGCAAATCTAAAATCTGACAGGATGGTCCAGCAGTCTGGAGACTCATTGTTGCAGTTTGATCCTGAAGGATGTCTGCTACAGAATTCCCTCTTGCTTGGGGAAAGCGAGACTTTTGTTCATTGAAGGCCTTCAAGTGACTGGATGAGGCTCATCTACATATTGGAGAGTGATCTCAAAGCCCACTGATTTTAATGTTAATCTCACCCAAAACTACCCTCACAGAAACTTTCAGAATAATGTTGACCACATATCTGGGCACCAAGGCCCAGCTAAATTGACACATAAAATTAATTATCACAAGTCTACCCTTGTCAACCTGGCACTTAAATGCATATCCTTAAACCACACTTAAGCTCCAAATAAAGACAATAACAAGGTTATATTTCTACCTAATATGATACACCTGCCATGCACATAACAGAAAATACATTAACCCTTTCCTCAAAAGATGAAGCAATGTCTTTGCTGATATTTACTTTTCTCCTTGACATTCTCTAACTAAATATTATAAATTGAATACTATGACTTAAGTTAATAATACTTGAATACTATGGTATAAGTCAAGCATTTATGTTACAAAATATGTGGATAAGAAAGGGAAAAAAACAAAAATATTATATATACACACAAACATATTCATAAGAGATAAATAGGAAATATTCATGAAAATCTCCTTTGTTTCTATAACCACTAACACAGTTGTAGATGGTATTTATAACTGTATTCTTTTCCTACTCATTTCATATTCTCTTTGTTCTTGGCAAGCATCTCAGCCAACCCTAGCTCTTTACTTGATAAGGCAACCAAAATCTTCATTCCTGAAGGATCTGGTTCATTAGTAGTCCTGCCTGGATTGAAGCATTGTAGTTTTCCATTGACCTGAATGACAGAGTATAGTAATGTAAGAGACAACATAAAAGATCTCCTGTATTCCACATACACTCTTTCTTAGGTCCACTGTTGAGTAGTAGTCCAATTTCCTTTTGGTACTCAAGATCAGTCATGACAGTTAGCACAGCAATTCCCTTCTGTTTTTATTGATTAAAGACAAGAGGAACCCAAAGTGGATAGACAACAGTCTTAAGTTCACAGGAATTACTGTTGTGTATCTAGGAAGACTATTTCTCCTTTTAGAACAATGATCTTTAGGCCACCAGAATATAGAGTTGAAGGAATGGAAGCAAAATTATGTTGGCGGGTTGCTTGGTATAATAGTAAGTGGTGCTTCTCCTTGTCCACCTCTTGATTCCTGAACACATGAATTCTGGCCTATAGAGAAGAATACTGAATGCTGATTCTCTCTCTCTCTCTCTCTCTCTCACACACACACACACACACACATACACTCACAGATGAGTACCAGTAAAGTGAAATCTGAAAAAAAAGTCAATAGATTTTATCAATATTAATTTCCTGGTTGCAATACTATACTAAAGTATAGCAAAATGTTAGTATAGCCCATGTTGGGCTCTCTGCTCAGTGGAGAGTCTGCTTCTTTTTCTTCCTCTGCCACCTATTTGGCACTGGAATAGTCTTCAAAAGGTCATTCCATCATTCTTTCAAGCCAGCTATTTAAAGACAGTAGAGGTCAAGGTGAGACCAGTGAATTTCATAAGCACAGGCCCACTGCCACTTTTTTCTTTTTTTGCAGTGAAATCAGTTCCTTCATCAGAAACAATGCTATATGGAATACCATAGTGGTAGACAAAACATTCCATAAATCCGTGGGTGGTGGTTTTGGCAGAACCACTGCAGTCAGGGAATCCACATCCAGAATAAGTGTCTATTTCAGTAAGAACAAAGCACTTCTCCTTTGACAGAAGTGGCCTAAGGTAATCAACCAGCCACCGGGGAACTGGCTGATCAACAGAAAGAGTGGTGGCATATTAGAGACTCAGTGTTGGTCTCTGCAACTGACAGATTGGGCACTCACCAGCACCTATAGCCAGATCAGCCTTAATGAGTGGAAGTCCATGTTACTGAGCGCACATATAATCTCCATCTCTGTCTTTGGCTATATTGCTCATGAGTCTGTAGGGCAATGACAAGAGTGGCTGGAGAAAGAGGCTAACTGATACCCACAAAATAAGCCATCCTACTCACTTGATTATTAAAATCTTCCTCTGCTAAAGGTCACCTTTTAGTGGGCATTGTCATGGGACACAAACATCTTCACATTTTTTGCCCACTTAGAGGATTCTATCTAAATAACTGTTCCTCAGACTTTCTTGTCACCAATTTCCCAATCATGTTCATTACAAATCCCTGACTATCATGCCAAACCATTGGTCGCTGTCTATGAATCAATATATAATCATATATTTTGCCATTTCTCTGGCTAAGCAAGTTTAAAAACCCATTGTACTTCTTGAAGTTCTGCCCAGTGGGAGGATTTCCCTTCACTATTGTCCTTCAGAGAGGTATCAGAAAGATGTTGTGGTGCCATAGCTTTCTGGTGGTGCTGGTCTATCATGCAGAACCATCTGTAAACCATGCTAGACTTTTCTCTTCCTCTGAAAACTTACCCAGAGGTGCAGACTGGAGACAGAAGGGCCACTTCTTCATGCAGCTTACTTAGCTTTAGGCATACTGGGGTCAGATCTTGTATATAGCACTTCCATTTGATGATAGAATGCTGCTGTACACTCACAACTTTATGACTTAGTTATCAGATAACACCAAGTTAATGATGGGTAGTACAGTTTTCATGGTAACTTGGTGGCCTGTGGTTCAGTGTGTAGGACCTACTAAGACCAAAATCTGTTTCTCAAAAGAAGAGTGGTTATCTTTAGAGAATGGCATGGCTTTCCTCCAAATATTAAGGTCTTATGCTCTGATTCGCCTATAGGGACCTGTTAAAGTCTCCAAACATCTCTCAGGCAGTTATGCTTCAAGTATCATTGGATCTGCTGGATCATATGGCCCAAGTGGCAGAACTTGGAGTTGTGACTTCTCTTGTTCTGCATATGCCTCAAATTTGTCGTTTTTTGGGTCAGTCAGTAAATGTACCTTAGTATCAGATCCAAATGAATAATATGTTTCTTCTAAAATTCAAAGAGGCCCAACAAGTCATGTGCCTTTGTTGTTGTTGTTGTTGTTATAGGAGGGCAGATGCAACAATTTATCTTTTACCTTAGAAGGAATTTCTTGTCATGCCCCACACCAATGGACCCCTAAAAAATAAAACTGAAGTAGAAGGCTTTTGATCTTTTTTATTTTTTAATTTATTTATGATAGTCACACACACAGAGAGAGAGAGAGAGAGAGAGAGGCAGAGACACAGGCAGAGGGAGAAGCAGGCTCCATGCACCAGGAGCCCGACTTGGGATTCGATCCTGGGTCTCCAGGATCACGCCCTGGGCCAAAGGCAGGCGCCAAACCACTGCACCACCCAGGGATCCCAGAAGGCTTTTGAATTTTAGTTGAATTTTTCTTCTTTAGCCTATTGATGTGATGGGATTTTTGAATGTTGATATACTTTGCATACTTGGGACAAATTCAACTTGATCATAGCATACAATTATTTTTATATGTTGTTGAATTCAATTTGCCAATATTTTGTTGAGAATTTTTGCATTTATAGACATAAAAGATATTGGTTTGTAATTTTCTTATTTGTAGTCTATGAATGGTTTTGGTGTTTGGGTAATGCTAACCTCATAGATGAGTTAGGAAGTATTCCCTCTGTTCCTATTTTTCTGGAAGAAATTGTAGGAAATTGGTGTACTTTCTTCTTTAAATGTTTAGTAGAATTTACCAATGAACTCAACTGGCCTTGGTGCCTTTTGTTATAAAAGCTATTCTTCTTCTTCTTCTTCTTATTATTATTATTATTATTATTATTATTATTTAAAGATTCTATTTATTTATTTATTTGAGAGAGAGAGAATCTGAAACAGACTCCTCATTGAGCACAGAGCCTGACATGGGGCTTGACCCCACAACCATGAGATCATGACCTGAGCTGAAACCAAGAGTTGGAGGCTTACCTGACTGAGCCAAAAAGATTATTACTAATTCAATATATTTAATAAATATGAAGCTATTCAGAGTATCTATTTTTTCTTGTGTGAGTTTTGGTAGATTGTGTCTTACTAGGAATTAATCAAAATGGTGGGCATACAGGTTTTCATAATATTCCTTTGTAATCCTTTTATCTGACAAAAACTTGTATCTGGAATATAAAAGTAATTCTCAAAACTAAGAAGTAGGGGTATTTGGGTGGCTCAGTTGGTTAAGCATCTGTCTTCAACACAGGTTATGACCTCGGGATCCTGGAATCAAGCCCCATGTTGGGCTCTCTGCTCAGTGGAGAGTCTGCTTCTTTTTCTTCCTCTGTGCACACACACTCACTCTCTTTCTTCTCTCTCTCAAGTAAATAAAATCTTAAAAAAAAAAAAACTTAAGAAGTAAAAACAAAACCAGAAAATCCATTTAGAAAATGGGCAAAAGACATGAAAACCAGACATTTCACCAAAAAAGAATACACAGAATACAAATAAGCACACAAGAAGATGTTGCACATCATTAGCCATTAGGGAAATTCAGTTTAATACCACAGTGTGATATTACTATACACTTATCAAAATGGATAAAATGAGGAAAAGTGGTAAAACCAAATGCTGGCAAGGATGCAGAGAAACTAGATCACATATACATAACTGGTGAGAATGGAAAATGATACAGCTATCTTTGAAAAGATATATCATTTTCTAACCAAACTAGCCATACATTTACTATACTACCCAGCAATTGCACTCTTGGGCTTTTATTTCAGGAATAAAAACTTATATTCATATAACAATCTGTACATAAATGCGTTCATACCGGTTTTATTCTAAATAGTCACAAACTGGAAGCTCAAATGCTCTTCAACATGTGAATGGTTAAACAAAATGTGGTACATTCATACCATAGAATACTATTAAAAATTAAAAAAGAATCAAACTCTTAATACATGTGACAACTTGATTGGATCACCAGGGAATTACAATGACTAGAAAAAGTCAATCTCAAATTGTTACATATTGTATGATCCCAGTTACATAGCATTCTTGAAATAACAAAATTCCAGAGATGGAGAATATAGTAATGGTTGCCAAGGGTTAGTGAGAAGGAAGGGTCAGGAGATGGCTATGGATTTAAGAGTGCAGCATGAGGGATCCTTAAGCTGGAACTCTGGTGGTTATGCCAAATGTTGACATGTTATAAAACTGCATAGATATTGTCTCTCTCTCTTTCTTTCCTTCTCTCTCTCTCTCTCTCTCATACACACACACACACACACACACACACACACATACACTCACAGATGAGTACCAGTAAAGTGAAATCTGAAAAAAAAGTCAATAGATTTTATCAATATTAATTTCCCGGTTGCAATACTATAGTAAAGTATAGCAAACTGTTAGCCTTGGGGAAAATTGGGTAAAGGTTACATACATTCCCTGTAGTATTTCTTTTTTCTTTTTAAAGATTTATTTATTTATTTGTCTGTTTATTTATTTATTTATTTATTTATTTATTTATTTATTTATTTATCTGAGAAAGAGGGAGAGCTGGTGGGCTGGTGGGGGGAGAGGCAAAGGGAGACGGAGAGAGAGAATCCTTAAGCAGACACCCCCCTGTGTCTGGGTGTGGAGCTTGGTATGAGCTTTGATCTCACCATCTTGAGATCATGACCCGAGCTGAAATCAAGAGTTAGCTGCTTGGCTCACTGAGCCACGCAGGAGCCCCGATCTCTATAGCATTTCTTAAACTGCATGTGAATCTACAATTATCTCATATATTCACATAATATAATACAATGCAGCCTTAAAAAGAGAGAGCAAAATTCTGATACATGCTACAACAAGGGTGAACTTTGAACGTATTAGGCAGAATAAAATAAAACAGACACAAAGGGACAAATATATGATTCCACTATATGAAGTAACTAGAAGAGTGAAATTAATAGACACAAAAAGTAGAGTAGTGGTTCCTGGGGGCTGGGAAGAAGAGGTAATGAGGAGTTATTACTTAATGGACACAGAGCTTTAGCTTGGGATGGCAAAAAAAGTTCTGGAGATGGATGGTAGTTATTGTGACACAACTATGTGAATGTACTTAATACCACTAAGTAGTAAACTTTAAAAAATATTTTAAAATGGAAAATTTTATGTTTTGTACATTTTATCACAATAAAAAGCTAAAATTATCTCAAAATAAAGTTTAATAAGGCAGGAGAAGGGAAGGACCAGAGACAATGTTTAAAGCATTGAAATTTTACTCATATATAATAATTTCATTAGAGGAAGAATAGCATCTGTGAAGTCTATGTCCTAGACTTAAGGCAAGGGAATTGCCTTAAGACTGACAAAGGAAATTGCCACAGAATTTCACAGGGAAAGATAAACTGGTGAGTTTAACTCATACTTGAACTGTCAGTTCAGGACTGGTTGGTTGTGGTGGAGCTTGGGGCTGGATGGCTGCGGAGTCCCAATCCACTGTGTTTTAGGAAGTCCACTTACATTAGCCCAAATTTCTTATGGGGGTCCAGACCTTGGACAGTTTGCTCCCAGTATGTTTTTACACTGATCATAATTAACTCTTTTTAAGTAGTTTCTCTTGTTACTTTCTCCTATAGGCTTAGAAGCTCTCACAGGGTTACTTAGGGTCCTACATGGCTCAGTGAAAATGTCCTTTATCACAATCTTCAGTCATCAAAGTTTAGGAGAAATTCCCCTTAAGCAGCTTCCCATAGTTAGGGTTTAGCATAGAATCACCAGGGGAACTACACAAAGTACTAATAACTGGCTCTCATCCCTAAAATTTCTGGTTTAAATGGTTTGGGAAATGGTCTAGACCTTGGGATTTTTAAAAGCTCCCTAAGGGATTTCATTTTTCTCTGTGCATCACTTGAGAATTACTGGTTGATAAAGAAGATGGTGGGAGCAGAGCAAGGGAAGCAGAAGATGGTTGCACTAGAAAACAAATAACTCTTGTGTGATATTTCAGCAAAAAAAAAAAAAAAGGACATTTTCCCTACTTGGCAAAAAACTCCACGCCCCTCATCAATCCATTTCCTTTTTTTTTTTTTTTTTAGGATTTTATTTATTTACTTGAGAGAGAAAGAGAGATGAGAGGAGGGGCAGAGGGAGAAACAGACTCCATGTTGACCAGGGAGCCCTACATGGGGCTTGATCCCAGGACTTCGGGATCATGACCTGAGCCAAAGGCAGATACTTATCTAAGCCATCCAAGGCACCCCTCACCAATCCATTCCAAAGGCTTAAAAACCCCATGGAACAGTTAAGTTTCCTTGTAATGAACTTAATAGTTTTGTATTAGAGCTAAAGCTTCTTCCCTCTTAGCACCAGAGATAATGGAGAATAGCTGGCCACCATCCTTCTCTTTCCCATTAGCCAGTAGACAAATACAACAACACAGTTCTCCGTGTGTATTATACTGAATAAAAATATACAGAGAAAGCTGATGAATTCTCTTTCCTAATCAACAAATTTATCAGTTTGTTTAAACTCCTAGAAGTATGATCCCTTCATAGGAGCAGTATAAGTTAATTGCATTTTCATGTTAAAACAGCATCAATAGGGACACCTGGGCAGCTCAGTGGTTGAGCGTCTGCCTTGGCTCAGGGCACAGTCAGGTGTTCTGAGATCAAGTCCCTCATGGGGTTCCCTGCAGGGAGGCTGCTTCTCCCTCTGTCTATCTCTCTCCCTTCTCTCTGTCTCTCATGAATAAATAAAATCTTAAAAAAAAAAAAAAAAAAAAACACTAGCATCGGTAGTAGGGCAAAACAAAAGAGACTGCCTTTTTTTTTTTTTTAACTTTTTTATTTATTTATGATAGTCACAGAGAGAGAGAGAGAGAGAGAGAGAGGGGCAGAGACATAGGCAGAGGGAGAAGCAGGCTCCATGCACCGGGAGCCCGATGTGGGATTCGATACCCGGTCTCCAGGATCGCGCCCTGGGCCAAAGGCAGGCGCCAAACCGCTGCACCACCCAGGGATCCCCATTTTTTTTTTTTAACTTTTTTATTTATTTATGATAGTCACGGAGAGAGGTGTTTTTTTTTTTTTTTTTTTTTTTGAGAGAGAGAGAGAAGACAGCCTGTGCAAGCAGGGGTGGGAGGGAGAGAATATTAAACATGCTCTACAATCAGTCCAGAGGCTGACTTGGGGCTCAGTCCCATGACCCTGAGATCATGACCTGAGCCAAAATCAAGAGTCTGATCCTTAACTGACTGAGCCACCCTAGCGCTGTGGAGGGTGCTTTTTTAAATATCCTGTGGTGTGGATGTAGCAGGAGAGAATTCTTACTAAAACAACTAAATGGGGGGTGTTTTTAACACATTGTCTTGGAACTATGCAAACTTCTCAACAGCCACGCTATGCCCATGGTTTGTTGCTCAGTTCCCACTGGATTCAGGGTGAGTTACATTACACCATCTTCCTCATCCAAGTACTTGTATTGTCTTTCTCAGGTACATTAACAAACACCAGATTCTCACATTGCTCCAAATAACATCTGCCTACAAAATGAGGTTTGGCTTGATTTTAAGTTTAGGCAGAAAACCAATGATAGCTGTTCCTTCATCTTTTCATGTAACACAAAGCTACTGAGCCTCTATTTCGTGTTGGGTATGATGAGAGATCTTGTTATTAAAACAGTAAACAAGACTGGCAGGGTGTTAAGCAGGCAGAGAGAATCCACAGATATGGAGCTTGAGATCCACAGCCAGTCTTCTTGGTTCTGTATCCAGATTCTACATAAACTGTAACTTCTGTGGGACTCAGAATATCATAATTGTATAATAAAATTAGTGGAATAATGGGTTCTTCATAAGGAGATTAATTAGGAAGAGAAAAATGGAATAATAAATAATGATAGACATGAAGAGGTTAGTACTATACTTGTCATGTTATCTTATTATCTGTATTATTGCTTTAGTGTCTCTATTTATTATGGCCAAAATAAATACAATTAGCCATTAACAGAAACTAATATCATTGGTAGTGAACCGAAAGTCCTTTGATTTTTCAGTGAAGATGTGGATTTTAAAATTTTTATTTTTAAGGGGATAAAAGGTGGCTTCTCATAGTGTAGCATGTTGCCATCAAAATGATCATCAAAAAACAGTATTTATAAGACCTGGAGGTTTTTGTATTTGGACTTCTGCACAAGTGGCCATATATTTAATAGCTCAGATTTAATTTATCTGACAGAGAATGGAAAGGTTCAACTAGACTTGGCTTACTCCTAGACACAGAGGTACTTTTGTAGACTTCACTCTTTTTTATGTTCACAATCAGCATCCACAACCCCAGCTATGCATGTGGCAAATGGCTACTTACATCTTCAGTCAGAGAAAATGAATGCAGTCTCTCAGCCCTTAAAAGCTATACTGAGAGCTCAGTGTTTGTGTCTGTGTTGAGATATGTGAGGACAAGATGAGCAGTTCACCTTCTGTCATCTATTCACTGAGAGGCATGAAGGCCGAGTGTGAAAATGTTGGCCATGAAGTAGAGGAATGGTTGTAGAGGAGACAAATAGCCCTGAAGAAACCCGATACCAGTCTCAGCTCTACTACTAACTAGCTGTGTGAAATGGGGCAGGCGATTTAGTGTATTTGAGGCTCATCTATAAAAAGAAGAGATTACACTTCTTTCTAGATCTCAGTCTGTGTTTCCTTTAGACTTGGAATTTATAGTTTGTGGAAGACTGGACCATGGTTTAACTAAGGAGGAAATTTTATTCTAGGTATAAAAACAAGACCTGAAACAAGACCTGAAACCAAGGATTAACACATTATAAATACATTGCAGAAGATTCAAGGCTTCTAATCATCATCACTCAAGATTTTTCAGTAATGGTGTTTTAAGAAAGACCAAGGCAGATGCAAGATTTCATAAGTTTCAAATATATAAATATATACCCTGTGTTATATCTTGTAATCTCTATAGACTAAATACAGCTGTAAGCAAATATAGAATGTTCATTAGTTATAAGAAGCTCTGAAATAGACGATTAGTTTTTTAAATATTTTATTTATATATTTTAGAGAGAAAGAGATGCTTGTGCACATGTGCATGAGCAGGGAAAGGAGCAAAGGGGGAGTGAGAGGGAAAGGGAGAGAATCTCAAGCAGACTCTGCACTGAGCAGGGAGCCTGATGCAGGGTGCCATCCCACGATCCTGAGGTCGTGACCTGAGCTGAAACCAAGAGTTGGGCATGTAACCAACTGAGCCACCCAGGGGTCCTGAAATAGATAATCAGCTTTTAGTTGGCCAATGATCCTTGTTGTATACCCATAATTATTAATCTATTTTTAAGAAAAGGATTCTTTAAAAAGGGATATCTCTCAATGCAGATTCCCAATATATCCTATGGTTTCCATTAAGCAATTTCATTGAGTAGTTTATAATTGTTTCATTTTGTTAGAGCCCAACTTCTATAGCCATAAAAATCTCTCTGACAAGTGTGCTTTCTACTACAGTCATTCTATGTAAACAGAATGGACCTCCATGCAAAATTTGGTTCACATGCTGAGACTAATACTACCACAATAGCAAGAGGTATGAAAATGTTTACTGCTTATGTAATGATTATTTTGGGGAGATACAGAATGGGCCTCTCAAGCAGTCCAAACATGGCTTGAAAAAGCAAGGAAAGGCTGGTGGAGTTTTTATGGTGCTAGTGGGTGGGGTCAAGGTGAGGTTTCTAATGTGTAGCTAGGGTTTGTGTACACTAAATCTCCCACTGGTGCCAAAAGAAGGGATATCCAGATTTTTTTAGCTTCCCCAAACATGGGAGATAAGGGGAAAAGAGTGGTGTGAGGCTTAAAATTTATCAGCAGTCAAATATTTAAAAAGTCACTCTTTTTTTTTTCATTTTCCATATAATTAATTTCTACTGAATTTTTAAAAAGATAGAACGTTCATCAGGTTCACTTAAATTGTCAAATGAGGGCAGCCCAGGTGGCTCAGCAGTTTAGCACTCCTTCGGCCCAGGACTTGATCTTGGAGACCCGGGATCAAGTCCCACGTCGGGCTCCCTACTTGGAGCCTGCTTCTCCCTCTGCCTGTCTCTGCCTGTCTCTCTCTCTCATTCTCTCCGTATCTCTCATGAATGAATAAATAAAATCTTTAAAAAAAAAGAATCTAAAAAATTATCAAATGATGTGTTCAAATATTTTAAAAATATGATTGGGCTTTTGTTTTATTGCTAAAATTTTGCATTCTTCAATCGTGTCAATTGTGAGTGATTTTTTTTTTAATTTTACAAAGATGCTACTTCCTCAGACTAGTTTTGCCCTGCTTCTTCCCCAAGCTGTTTAGGCTGATGACATATTAAGGCAAAATCATTGAGGATGCACAAAGCTGCATCAATATTCATGTATCTCATGTAGAATGAAGCCTAAGTTATGGAAAGGAACAAAAATAATTGGCATTTCACATGCCTCTTTCCCTCTTGAACCTCTAGGAACCTCTTTCTCTGTAGTCTTATGACAGGATAAAATTAATTCTCTTTTTCCTTTTGGCTCTTTTATGATGTGATACAAATTGCTAAAGCATCTTTAACCACCTATAGTGTTTCTTTTTACTAATTGGAAGCATTGTTTCAAATAAAATACATCTTCGAAAGAAACTCCTTGGGGATCCCTGGGTGGCTCTGCAGTTTAGCACCTGCCTTCAGCCCAGGGCGTGATACTGGAGTCCCCGGGATAGAGGCCTGCATCGGGCTCTCTGCGTGGAGCCTGCTTCTCCTTCTGTCTGTGTCTCTGCCTCTCTCTCTCTCTCTCTCTGTGTCTCTCGTGAATAAAATAAATAAATAAAAATTTTAAAAAAAGAAACTCCTTGCTGTTTCTATTATTTCAGTGTTACTTTATGCACAAATTCTTTGTTACCCTATTGGGTGAAAGTCAATTCAGCCAAAGAGTTGGAAAGCATGTTTTCTATGAGCCTAAAAGCATGAATGTTTTCATGGTGCAATTGTTTCTAGAATAAGAGTTCAAAGCTTTTTAGAGGCAAGCAATCCTAATTCTTTCAACTCTTACAATTGATGTCAATAAGGAATTACAGAAAGATGTCCAATAAGATATTTGATGACAATTGATAACAAAAGAAAGGAAATAAAAATAAAAGGGGTTCACTTGAATTACAGAGAGACTTAGAGTGCCTGGGTGGCTCAGTCAGTTAAGAATCCAACTCTTGGGATGCCTGGGTGGCTCAGCAGTTGGGTGTCTGCCTTTGGCTCAGGGTGTGATCCTGGGATCTAGGATTGAGTCCTGCATCAGGCTCCTTGCAAGGAGCCTGCTTCTCCCTCTGCCTGTATCTCTGCCTCTCTCTCTCTCTCTCTCTCTGTCTCTCAATTTTTTAAAATTTATTTGTTTATTCATGAGAGACACACACAGAGAGAGGCAAGACACACAGAGCTTATGTCTCTCTCTCTGTGTGTGTGTCTCTAATAAATAAATAAATAAATAAAATTTTTAAAGAGTATTTCTTGGTTCACCTCTCTCTTTTCCCCTTTGCTCATTTATTCCTTAAATTCCACATATAAGTGAAATCATATGGTATTTGCCTTTCTCTGACTTATTTCTCTTAGCATTATACTCTCTAACTCCATCCACGTTGTTGCAAATGACAAGATTTCATTCTTTTTGATGGCTTAGCAATATTCCATAGTGTATATATCTCACATCTTTCTTTATCCATTCATTAGTTGATGGATATCAGGGCTGTTTCCATAATTTGGCTATTATAGATAATTATGTTATAATCATCAGGGTGCATGTATTCCCTTGAATTATAATTTGTGTATTCTTTGGGTAAATGCCTAGCAGTGCAACTGCTGGATCATAGGGTAGTTCTATCTTAAGCTTTTAAAGGAACCTCCATATTGTTTTCTAGATTGGCTACACAAGTTTGCATTCCCACCGACAGTGCAAGAGGGCTCTGCTTTCTCTACATCCTCACCAACACCTGTTGTTTTTCATGTTGTTGATTTTTGTAAGAGTGATTCAATATTCACAAATCAATCAACATGATACACTACATTAATAAAAGAAAAAAATGTGATCATCTCATTAGATACAAAAAAAGCATTTGGCAAAGTATAACATCCATTCATGATAAAAACCCTCAACAAGGAAGTTTCAGAGGGAACAAAAATGCAACATAATGAAGGTCATATACGAAAAACCCAGAGCTAGTATCATTTTCAATGGCAGAAAACTGAAAGCTTTTCCTCTACAGTCAGGAACAAGTCATGAACATCCACACTCACCATTGTTATCTATCATAGTATCAGAAGTCCTAGCCACAGCAATCAGAAAACAAAAAGAAATAAAAGGCATCCAAATCAGCAAGGAAGATGTCAAACGTTCATTATTTGCCAATGCCATGAAACTCCATATAGAAAACCCAAAGACCTCACCAAAAAATTCCTACAACTGATGTACAAATTCAGTAAAGTCACAGAATACCTAATGGTATTTAAAAGGGGGCAAATAATATGAGGGATGCTAGAAAAAAAGAATATAAAGTTTCCAATAACATTGATAGGTAACACTCTGTCTATATTGGTACATCCAGATGTATGTATCATAATATTTATGGTTTTGTATAAGCTGTGCTTTTATACAATTTCAGTAAGGTTTACCAACATTTTGCTACTTTGTATATGCTTCATTTGTTTTAAGATGTTTAAAAGCAGTTGAAGAGCCTATCAATTGACATTTCTAAATTTCTAAATTTATTACACATACAAGTCTTAGTTAAGTGCTTTGGATGGTTTTCCTTCTTTGACTTTACTGTTATGTTTTTAACATTTGAGAAAGTAATATAAATTATATTTGTAATTTGGTCTGAAATGTCTGAAATGTTTGAAATGCTCAAAAATGGTTTGAAATGTCTGAAATATATTATTAGGTAAATATTGCTACACATTTTCAGGCTATTTAATAGGATAAATGAATTGACTGAACTAGTGAAAATAATTATTTTCTATTAATTAATTAATTTGAGAAAGCATGTGAGCAGGGGGAGGGGTAGAAGGAGAGGGAGAGAGAATCTCAAGAAGACTCCCTTCTGAGTGTGGAGCCTGAGTAGGAGCTGGATCTTATGACCTGACCCAAAATCATGAGTCCAACACTTACTCAACTGAGCCACCCAGGGCACCCCTGAATGTAATTGTTTTCTTAAGAACAAAAATATATGTTTTAATTATGGGCTTAAGAAAACTACATTTCATATTTAAATTTTAGCAAATGGATATTTATTAAAACACAGTAACTATAGGTATATTTTCTAATCTCAAAAATCCTCTTATGAGATTTTAATTCCAATTGTTGATTGATACCAAGTCACCTCACCTTTGTGCTTTCACAGGATTCTATACATTCTTCCTTATGCCAGATTTCATCTCTCCCCAGTTGGCTATAATCTCCCGAGGACATTCTCCAGGAATCCAGCTCAGTGTTAGGAATACCACAGGCTTCTTTCATTCCTCTGAAATTTCCTTTGTCAAAATTACTCAACAAGATAAATGTTGCCAAATTCAATGATTGATTTCAGTCTAAATTTACTTGAATTCTCAGTATAGATTACTCCAGTTGTTCACTCATCTTCTTTAAACACTATCAGCACACCATACTCTCTTATTTTCCTTCTTTCCTCAATGGTCACTCCTTATTTCCCAGAGCTGAATTGTCATCCTCTCCCAGATCTCTAAATGTTGGAGTTCTCCAGGGCTCACTCTTATGGCACTTCTCTTCAATGTTATTAATCCATGTCTTATGGCCATATATTCTAATTAGACATTTAGAATGCTCAAACTTGTGTCTCTAACCTGGACACCTTTCTATTTATCTTCTTTACCTGGATGTCTAATGAGAATATCAAAAATAAGATGCCCAAGTAGAAATCTTGTTCACCTACCCACCCAAGACAAGTCTCCCTAATTTCTCTATGCTACCAGATAGGGACTATTCTTCTAGTTTCCTAGGTCAAAGAAGACCATCTTGATTCCTCACTTTCTCTACAACCCATGTGAAATTGAAAAGTAAGTCCTGCCTGTTCTATCTTCAAAGCAAATCTCAAATCCCACCATTTCTCTCTTCCTCTCAGATACTAATGATTAGAACCATATAAATAGGGGCAGCCCGGGTGGCTCAGTGGTTAAGCGCCATCTTCAGCCCAGGGCCTGATCCTGGAGACCTGGGATCGAGTCCCACATCAGGCTCCCTGCGTGGAGCCTGCTTCTCCCTCTGCCTGTGTCTCTGCCTCTCTCTCTCTCTCTCTCTCTCTGTCTCTCATGAATGAATAAATAAAATAAAAAAAAATAAAAAAAAAAGAACCATATAAATAATCCCCACAATTGTATTTCTGACCAGCTTCTTCTATTCTCACAAAGCGTTCAGATAAATCTTTTCAGTAAGTAAATCAGATCATATCTAGATGAATTGGATCCATGGGCCTAAAATCCTCTGAATAATACTAGTAGAAATTGCTGGATGAGTAATCAAGTACTATATGCAAGAATAAAAAGTCTTTATCACGTCATATACATGCTCACATTTGGTCTATAATTGCCTCTCAAACTTTATCTATTGCTCGTTACCTTTGGCCATTCTGCTTCAGGAACACTGGCTTTCTTACTATTCCTCCTTCAAAGAAAACTTCTTCCTGCCTCCCATCATCACATTTGTTTTTCCCTCTCTGGTTTGTGCCATCCTGTTGGATCCCTTTAGTGTAAGTAACCATTTTTAGTACTATTATTAAATTAAATCTTCCAGCGGATAGAGCCTTATAATTTCTCACATATATCAGTACCTGACATTTATTAATTTATTTATTATCTGTGCTCCCCAACAACAGTGTGAGCTATAGGAAAACAGGGAATTCTTCTTTTAAGTTAAGTTTTATATCCTCAGGAGCCTCATCCTGCTTGGCATTTAATTTGCTCAAGAAAATATCTGCTGAATATCAAGCAGATTTTGGTAGAAAACATGATAGGTATAATTAAAAGAGAAAATTAAAATAATTTCAAAGATGGATTTATGTCACTCTTTGAATAGACTCTTTAGTAGGCTATGAGCTATAATTTTCCTAAAGGGTTAAACAGTAAGGAAATAGATTATGCATTATCTGTCCTTGGTCATCAGTTCAAAGTTCTGAAATTCTTTTCGATTAGTCAGTGTGTAATAATACTTCTAGTGGCCATTTACTGAATATGTTGTGTGTGTCAAATGTGGTTCTACAGTATGTACATAAATTGTCTTTATTTAATCCTCAAAAAAACCATATGATCTATATATTCCTGTTTTCATTTTGTTGATGAGGAATGGGAACCTTAAAGAGATTAAGTAACTTTTCTTTTTTTTTTTTTTTGATTAAGTAACTTTTCAATTACCATAGTTATGTCTGATTTTGAACCCAGATCTCCTAACTATAGTGCCCAGGACCTTTGGACTTCATTTCCCAATATTTCAAGGAGCTAAGAGAATGTCATGTAAAGTTCAAATCAAGCATTGTCTAATAGAAATATAATGTAAGCTATACATGTAATTTTAAATGCTTTAACAGATCTAAATGTGAGACAAGATTCCATCAAAATCCTAGAGAAGAATACACCCTTTTTGAACTCGGCCACAGTAACTTCTTGCAAGATACATCCACGAAGGCAAAAGAAACAAAAGCAAAAATGAACTATTGGGACTTCATCAAGATAAGAAGCTTTTGCACAGCAAAGGATACAGTCAACAAAACTAAAAGACAACCTACAGAATGGGAGAAGATATTTGCAAATGACATATCAGATAAAGGGCTAGTTTCCAAGATCTATAAAGAATTTATTAAACTCAACAGCAAAGAAACAATCCAATCATGAAATGGGCAAAAGACATGAACAGAAATCTCACAGAGGAAGACATAGACATGGCCAACACGCATATGAGAAAATGCTCTGCATCACTTGCCATCAGGGAAATACAAATCAAAACCACAATGAGATACCACCTCACACCAGTGAGAATGGGGAAAATTAACAAGGCAGGAAACCACAAATGTTGGAGAGGATGCGGAGAAAAGGGAACCCTCTTACACTGTTGGTGGGAATGTGAACTGGTGCAGCCACTCTGGAAAACTGTGTGGAGGTTCCTCAAAGAGTTAAAAATAGACCTGCCCTACGACCCAGCAATTGCACTGTTGGGGATTTACCCCAAAGATACAGATGCAATGAAACGCAGGGACACCTGCACCCCGATGTTTATAGCAGCAATGGCCACAATAGCCAAGCTGTGGAAGGAGCCTCGGTGTCCATCGAAAGATAAGTGGATAAAGAAGATGTGGTTTATGTATACAATGGAATATTACTCAGCCATTAGAAATGACAAATTCCCACCATTTGTTTCAACGTGGATGGAACTGGAGGGTATTATGCTGAGTGAAATAAGTCAATCGGAGAAGGACAAACATTATATGTTCTCATTCATTTGGGGAATATAAATAATAGCGAAAGGGAATATAAGGGAAGGGAGAAGAAATGTGTGAGAAATATCAGAAAGGGAGACAGAACGTAAAGACTGCTAACTCTGGGAAACGAACTAGGGGTGGTGGAAGGGGAGGAGGCCGGGGGGTGGGAGTGAATGGGTGACGGGCACTGGGGGTTATTCTGTATGTTGGTAAATTGAACACCAATAAAAAATAAATTAAAAAAAGATAAATTTAAAAATAAAACTAATTTTAAAAATATATTTCATTTAACTCAGCATATAAAAATATCATTTCAGCATATAATAGACATAGAAATTAATGAACGTGTTTTGTATTCCTTGCCTCATGCTAAGTTTTAAAAATCTGGTTTGTATTTTATATTTATAGCATATCTCAATTTGATCAGCCATATTTCAATAGCTGCTAGTAATTAGTGGCTACTGTACTGAACAATGCAAAACTCTCCATTTAATTAGATAAAGTATATTTCCTAGCTATCTTCACTTTCTCTATTACCTGAAGTGCCCTGAATAGATCTGTTTTAAATGTTTATTGTTAAAAGGATATGATAAATACAAAAAAGTTGCATGTTCAACCTAGTTGAAAACTTTAGTTATCCAATTTCTAGAATAGAGATTAAGGGGAAATATCTTAATTTTAAAGATACCTGATAGCTGTATGATCAACTGCCTGTGTAGCAGGTAATTATGTTAGATGGCTGTGTTTTTATTTCAGTTGAACCTAAGGTAGGAATATGATATTCAATAATTTTGAGCAAGCATTTCTAATATTCAACTCACCATGTCATAATCTGACAGAAGAAGAGTTATGCTTCAGACTCAGATCAACGTATAAGGCTCATTAGCTAATACACAATACAACCTAATAGAAAAAGAAATGGTGCATACCAAGATCAAAATTGTTGTAGGCAACATCCACCAAGAACTACTAAAATTAGTGGGCACAAACAGAATATTTAAGAAACAATATATTGATAATAGTCTTAAAGTATCTCCTTAGATATATATTCATTATAAAGAGAAAAACATAAATGTACAGAAAAATGAGGGCAGCCCCCGTGGCGCAGCGGTTTAGCGCTGCCTGCAGCCTGGGGTTTGATCCTGGAGACCCTGGATCGAGTCCCACGTTGGGCTCCCTGCATGGAGCCTGCTTCTCCCTCTGCCTGTGTCTCTGCCTCTCTCTCTCTCTCTCTCTCTCTCTCTGTGTGTGTGTGTCTCTATGAGACACACATATAATCTTTAAAAAAAAGAAAAATGATCAAGTAATCAGGGCTAATATCATTATTAATATCATTAGTATTGAGACATTTCAACCACATGCATGAGTTCAATCTAATCATAAGAACACATCAAATAAAAATTAATTGAAAGTCATCCTACAAAATATCTGATAATTACTCTTTCAAATGCCTCAAGGTCATGAAGGACAAGGAAAGATTAAAGAATTATCACAGAAAGAAGAGACTACAGAGACATAAAACTAAATGCAATGTGGGATCCTGGGCCAGGAAAAGTACATTAATGGAAGCACTATTGAAATTCAAATAAAATATTGTATTTATTTATTAGTATTACACTGATGTTAATTTCCTAGTTGTACCCTGGTTAACACAGGATGTCAAGTTAGAAAAAGACTAAATGAAAAAGAGAATATGTGAACTCAGTATTATTTTTACAATTTTTTCTATAAATATAAAACTCTCTCAAAATTAACTTTTTAAGGCAAAGTTTGAACTAATCACTGCTCAGCACTTTCCCTGTGGACATCCTGTTTTTTGTCAATGCCCACCTATCATAGAAGCAATTATTCAGCTGAGTTTAAAAAGCATAGTTAATTAGGGCACCTGGATGACATAATTGGTTAAGCATCCAACTCTTGGTTTCAGCTTAGATTTTGATCTCAGGTCCTGATTTCAGGGTTGTGGGATCTCAGGGTGGTCCCCCACATCAGGCTCACCTGGAGTCTGCTTAAAGATTTTTCTCTACCTTTCCCTCAATTTCTCCCCCCTGCTCTGTTTCTCAAATAAACAAATAAATCTTTTTTAAAAGCATAGATAATTAATATTGCAAAGGCAAAATCATCCGTTAATGGAGTTTTTCACTTTTCAACTAGTTGTTCACTGTTGGTTAGCCTCAACCCAAGAAGAGTACTCTTAGGAAAGTAATGATAATTCTCTTTATTTCCAAATATTTGTAAACTCATAAACTCTTACCCAACTAAAGTTTCTTTGTTATGCCAGTTATTATACATTATGATGATATATGGCATTTTAAAATATATAATCATAATATTGATTATATTTTATTGAGCGTCCCATGAAAAATTACTTTTTTTAGTATGTCATAAAATGTTACATAGTCAAAGTAAAGAATAACTCCTACAACTTATTAGAAAAGGCTGAACGCTGTTCAATGTAGAAAGAAAATGAAAAGTTTGTCACCACTATAGGCAGGACCTAGGAAGAAAATCCATTTCATGTCTCCTTAATTTGTATACACAGACAAAGGGCCTCCAATTTGAAAGAAAGAATGATATTTTCACACAATGGTATTCTGTTCCCAGGAGCATTTCAGTGCCCAAAAAAGGTGGATTTCAGGGACCTATTAATAATATCACATACTAACAAATGGGTATGAAGCCCAGAAGCCTATAGAAGTGGGTGCAACCTGCTTTCTCTTTAGAGGGCTTTTTCGGATAAAATTATACTGCTTGTTTCTACAAATGATTATCTTCCTGTAACATGAGGAATGTTTGCAAATAGTCTGTATAGTGTGAGAAATGGGAAATATAAAAACTCCCCCATGGGGGTGCTTAAAATCCAAAGGGATTCCCAACACATTCTGGAAATCCTGTGTAATGTGACTGTAGGTTTAGCAAGCCCTGCTCAATTTATACTCTGACCACAAAGTACCTGATCTGAAAGGGAGCACCAAGGGCTTGAACTTGGAGGTTGAATTTGAGGGAAGACCACGTTTAAATGATACTTTGTTCTATTTATTTTTTTCCACATAAATGTAAATGAGCCCTTTATGAAAGTCATGGTAAATGCACCATTTTAGAGTTTACAGAGAATGTTTATTTAAAATACTTAAACAACCCCGTCTGTAGGGTTGGCCTTCCCTTGCAAAATAAACAGCCACCCATTTGATAACCATTACGCGTATAGGGGCTTTAAGAGCAAGGACTCACATGAAGCAGGTTCAAACACATCCTTTTAATTATGAAGTCAGAATGATACAGTGGTTAGGTATTAGTACTTAGTTATTAGGACTATCTTGATGCTCCCCTTTTTATTAGTACTTAGAATGCATAAATGTGATGTTTCTAAATTGTTGATTATTTTTCTCTTTGGGAAAGTTAATTCAGTTAATTTTAAGGAGCTTGAGAGACACGGAGGGTTTTATTTGGCTTCAAATGCAATGCTGAAAGCTACTCATGTTTCCACTGGCCTAAGTTTATAGTTAAATAAGCATAATGTAATGAAATTTTAAGAAATTTGGCCATTTGATTTCAGAGGATCAATCAGGATTATTTGAGTTCAGTTCTCCTCTCCTCATATATAATATTTCGTATATAATGTAACATTTCTTTCAGATATCACTCAATTATCTTCTCTGAATAAATGTCCCAGGTTCTCTTGTTTCTAGAGATCATTAAGAGGTTGTAAAGGGAAGAGTATGGGTTTGGAGTTTGGTAGTTTCTTCTTATGGTGCTGAATAATATTCCGTTGTCTGGATGTATCACAGTTTACTTATCCATTCATCTGCTGAAGGATATCTTAGGTGCTTCCAAGTTTTGGCAATTAGGAATAAAACTGCTCTACATCCGTGCAAATATGGTTGTGTGAACATGTTTTCAACTCCTTTGATAAATATCAAGAAGCATGATTGCTGGATGGTAAGAGAATAATAATAATCTGAAATCCTGGTGTTTTGTTTTAACTTTAATCAAATGTGCTCCAGTTCACCATCCATTTTTTTCTTTTGAAAAAGAGAGGGAGAGAGTAGAGGGGAGGGGCAGAGGGAGAGAGAATCTAAGCAGGCTCCATGCCCATCATGGAGCCAGACGCTGGGCTGGATCTCACGACACTGAGATTATGATCTGAGCTAAAATCAAGAGTTGGATGCTTAAGCAATTGAGCCACCCAGGTGCTCCTCACCATCCAAATTTTAAAATGAATCTTTAATCTATTCATTTGATTAGCATATTACAAATTCACTATTTCTTAGGATTGACTTTCGATCAGTAAAGAGAAGAAATTTTTAGAATTAATTTTCTTCATTTTTTTTTTACACATAACCAAGAATTGTCTGTCATTCATGTAGTGTTCTAGTTAATGGCCCTCTCATAGCAATAGCATATTTTAGGAACAAAGTGATCTTACTGGATATTGCATATGCTTAATGGAATGTCCAATTTCTCCATCTAGGTAAAAAATGTTGTTTCCTACATGTTTTACATTATCAGTTTTCCTGAAGCATCCATCATCTGAGCATAGTATCAATCAAAAGAGAAGAGAAGCAGAGGAACCCTTTTTTTAAATTTTTTAAAAAATTTATTCATGAGAGAGAGAAAGAGAGAGAGGCAGAGACACAGGCAGAGGAAGAAGCAGGCTCCATACAGGGAGCCTGAGGTGGGACTCGATCCCGGGTCTCCAGGATCAAGCCCTGGGCCAAAGGCAGTGCTAAACCACTGAGCCACCAGGCTGCCCCAGAGGAACCATTTTTCCTACATGACTGCAACAGCCAAGGATACCACATTCTTTCTAAACACAGACTTACCTCAATAATGGTTGCTCAGTAATGAATTTTTACCCTAAGGAGTCTTTAAAAATGGTATTGGACATTACAGTTTCAGATAAAATCACACTCACTCCCTTAACACAATAGTCAGAGGATATCATATAGAATGAATTAGAATTATATGTCATGTTTAGATGACACCAACAATTATTTATATTACATTGCTTTGCATACTAACACCAAGGGGAAGCAGTAAAGAAATATCATCTACAACTCTTCAAGCTATTGTGTGTCTGCCCTATTTCCATGTATTTTGAGCCCTTCAATGAAAGGTTTAGCATCTAATTTGACTACAGATATTCTTCTGTGTTTTAATTGTATTTTAAATTTCAATTTGAATGTGAGAAAATAATGAGCCTCAGCAAAGTTCAAATATTAGTGAAAATAATGGTACAGAAAGAATGAACCTTCCAAAAAATGACTCCCTGGAACTTACCTTCAACTGCTATTATTTTGAACTATTCGCTTCATATTTTGAAAAGTAAAATAAATCTTTATTTCATTAAATTTCATGTACATACTACTTATGTACTTTCACATAGTTGAATATAATGTAAACTTGATTCTTTAGTCATTTGATTTGTTTTTTAATCTCTGATAAATTCATGCATATCTCTGGGTTGGAATAGAAAACACCATTTTCCCCATAAAATTAATGAAAAAAATATATTGTTTTCACTTCACGTATTCGCACTTAGAGTCTGGGTCTTCAGGAAGAGATAAAATAAGTGCATGGGAAATAGGTAAATCAAAGAGAAAGAATGTAGGAGGAGAATATCTAAAATATCCAGCCCATTTCCTATAGGTGCATTCTGTCTGTTTAAAAAAATGTCTGAGTTATAGAAAACCCAGTTTCTAATGTTTATGAAGTGCCTGCCTTCTGGAAGCATATTATTGGAGTCTCTGGCAAGCACAACCATCTGATGTTAAACATAGCATAGAGGTGATGAAGATTAAATTTGTGCAGAAGCTGACAATTTTGTCGATAGGTTCCTAGGTCTCACACCCGTGCTGTAGGTCTAAAATTAAAGTTGTCGTAGGTGATATTATTACTGAGTTGTTCTGAAAGGCGTTACTTACTCCATATAATTGAAACAGAGTGTATTCCTACAAACATTAGCATGTCATAAATCATATGGGTTTTGGAAAACTACTGGCTTTCAACAGGGTTTTATTTAATGAAAATTAGCACAATAAAATGTCTTCATTGCAGTAATCATGCTGCAATGGAACCCATTCAAAACACATGGCTTTCATTTTTTTTCTTGAAAGAGTAAAACATCTTGCCAAAATAAGATAGGCAAAAAAAATGTTTGATTATTTAACATTCCATGGTTTGTAATAGATGGAGCATTAGAGAATAACAGTGATGAATACCAGAATTGATCTCATGTCACCAACTTAAGACTTTATTTTTGGTAGCATATTACAGTGACATGTGGTAAAGGTAGCCAAAGTGTTACAGCAAAAATGAGGGGTGGAGAAAAATCCAATTTTGTTCCATAAGAATTGTGAATTGAGAACAGTCTTTTAAAATGTTAGTTCAGCTGAGACTTTCTGATGAGTAGGAAGGTGTGAGTAATTTGCTTTGGAAAGTAGTCATTTGAAATTGCTGGCTATTTGTTTGAGAGCTAACCAGAGCAGGTAATATGTAGCATACTTTTAAAGGGAATCACTTAAAGTTAAGAGTTCTTCCAAAATGACATCTTTGCTCAATCCACCTCCCAACAGAGAATTACCACTTGTGTACATTTATATTAGGCAGGTTTAGGTAGAAAGCATGTGAAATGAGACATTTGCAAGATCCTCAAAAAATTAATTTATACTTGACTTGGCATGACAACAAGAAAGGGAATATTCTCATGGATTTTTGGCATGCTCACACATTAGACATGACGTTGGTGGAAATGTAATTAAGTGCATAAAATATACTTTATAATAGTACAGTTGGCAGGAAAGGGGGAAAAAAGCCTCTACTAGAAAAAAGGGAAAGCATCTAAGGTAATGGTAGCTCTCCAATGTGAACACCTTGAGCTTTGCTATTTATATTTATTGTTATTGATGGGATATTTTCTTTTATAGCATGGGAGACAGTTTTCTTCACCTAAAAATGCATATATTATTTAGCCTTTGAGTCTGCATATTATTGTAACCATAATTATAAAAGTTTCCTAACCAAAGCTGATTTTATGTTTATATGTTATATGTAATATATGATAAGCAGACACTAGGTCAGGCACTAGTCCAGTTAGACTCACTTATATATTGCCCACAGTTACCTACCACAAACATCTTCTAGAATCCCAGGTGGATGTGGCAATCTATCCATAAGGGTAGAGAAGGAACAAACACCTTCTGCCACTCTCAACACCAGAGGCACTCTCAGGTTTATGAAGATGGAAATCCAGATGGGGAAACCTTCATCAGTCTAGAGCAGCCCCCATGGATCCAGAGAAGGATGAAGACTCCAACTGCTTTGAAAAAAAGGAGCTCAGTATTCTTAGAGAGAAATAGTTTGATAGTACTTGGGTAAAAGGTAAAATATTTATCTTTTAGGTGGAATTGTCATGGAAACGATTAAGGGTGTCTATGAATATGCCTACTTCAAACTTATCATTTAGATTACTTTTGAGTTTCTGTAGTTATGTGCAATAAATGCTTGGGACAGAGTGTTTACCTGATAGTTTTGATCCCAGTTTTAAAGATCCACTACTCCTCTCCTATGTTTAGGACACTATGCCTGACAATGAAGAGGTATCCATTAAACCTGCGAAGAGTTAGATAATTGGAGGAATCAGTCTTAGCCTGTTCCCTAAGTGTCCACCTCTCTATCCCATGACTTGTAAGCTGAGCTTCAAGGGCAAAGGTATAAAGTCTGTACTTCAACACTGGTAACCATGCTTATAGTCATACTTATAGCCAAACTGTGGCCTCATTCTCTAGTTTGAAATATTAGGTTACAATCTTGCTTTGAAATGTTTTTTACTACAGTCCACATGTATTATTTTGACATTGCATAAAAATAACTTCAAAACTTAGTGATGTTAAAAGAAATTAACTCAGTAAATCTTAAATATCTCATCGGCTTTATTCAACAGTTCATGAATTGGGTCGCATCCAGTCCAGCAGATAGAAAGGAACTCAGAGGAGCTGTACAAAATGAAAGGCTTTTATAAGCACAAAGAAGCAGAAACAAGAAAGTTATACTAGACAAAAAAGATGACTGGTTGTGGCAAGGTCATTTTACTTAAGAAATGGTAAGGGTATATCAGGCAGATTACCTAACTAGTGCTGTTTAGGCAATTCCTGATTGACTAGTTTAAGACAGCATTTTTGGGAGTGCTGAAACTGTAATTAAGTCTTGATTTGGTAACATGGGGCTTAGCATAAATGATTCATTTTCTGTCTGTTGTCTTATTTTTTTAAGATTTTATTTATTTATTTGAGATAAAGAGAGAATAAGTAGTAGAGAGGGGCAGAAGGAGAGAGGAATTGAGAGAGAGAGAAGCAGACTCCCTGCTGAGCAGGAAGCCTTATGTGGAGCTTGATCCCAGGACCCAGAGACCATGACCTGAGCCAAAGGCCAATGCTTAACCAACTGAGCCACCAAGGCACCCCTGTTATCTTATTTTTTTAACAGTGGCTTATGCATTATGCATTTTCTTGGCTCAAGAGTCTGTTGCCAGCTACCTGATTCTTCTAGTCTAGGCTGAGCTGTATCTAAGGATAGCTTCAGAGTAGGTTGGTCTAGGCTGTCCTCAAGTAGGATGGCTCATTTCTGGTCCATGTCACCCCCCCCCCCCAACAGGCTAGGTGGAAATGTAATTTTTATAGGCTTTTGGGTCAGCAATCAGCAACTTCTATTAAAATTAAACGCATCTATGTTTAATTTTAATGAAAAAAGAACATGAAAAAAATACTTAAACTAAGCAACGCCATTATTAGAATACCATCATATAGACATAAAGCAAATGAAAGGATATCAAACTATGAGAGCAAAATTAAGAATTTTCTGGAAGAAAAACTTTAGGTTTATCATACACACACTTTCAATAAACTAGTAAAGGATATGCTTAGGAAAGAAGAAACCGAAAATAAAAGGAAAAGAAGAGAGTAGAAGAGAGAATCATGGTCAAACACATTCCTAAGTAAATAAAAAAGAAATCCAGGTTATCAGAAACAGCATATAATAATGACAAATTTGATGATTATTAAAACAAGGTAGAACTAAAATATTAGACATGTAAATTTCTCAAAAAAATTATTTTATGTATTCTTTTTAAAACAATTGCAGAATATGTTTCAACTTTATAAAAAAGGAATTAAGCTGTTTAAAGGAAGATATGATATACAAGAAGGATGAGATGTAACTAGAATAGCTAAAGAAAACTCTTGCTTTGATAGTAAGGAGAGATCTTAGGAGGATGGCTTTATATATAATAATATATACAACATGTTCACAATACCATGTAAGACAAAAGGGTAACATGAGTTAAAGCCTTATAAGATTCCTACAATATTGGGAAGACAAAATCTTTTATTACTTTGAATTTTTGTTCAGAAAAAATAATCCATGTTGAGAATTAAGGTGAGTTAAGGGCAACTGATGTCAATAAAAATAGCAGAATAAGGACCTCCAAAAATTCTATCTCTCTATAAAATCAATGAGAAACTGGCAAAATTGTCAGAATATATTTTTTTCAGAACTCTGGACATTAGCCAAAGGCTTGCAGCAATCCAGGGAGCATTTAAGAAAAACAGCTGAATCTCAATAAAAAAAAAAAAAAAAAGAGTTTCATAGAGTTTTAACTCACCCTAGTCTCATTCCCCATTTTCCAACTCACAGTAGCCTTGAAAAAACATGCTCACATTTTCAGTATGAATGGGAATGGAACAGAGAGCAATAGCCCTTTCAAATTTTCATTCCCCAAAAATTGCCATTATTTGACTTGTTTAATGGTTCCATAAAAGACCCCACTTGAAAGGATTGTCTTTTTCTAACCTGATTCAATGCTCATCTCATGCTAAATGCCCCTCCTGGGGGGCATTTGTCAGAAACATTTACAGGCAAATGTTTTAATGTCATGGCTGCCTGAGGCAACGCATAACATTTGGGGTAAACCATAGACTAAAGAAAAGGCATAAAAGGAAAATCAGAGCAATGACAGGTCCCATAGGGATGCTGAAAAGCTTTGACATATTTCTAGGAATCTAGAGGGCCATGCACATGTGCAACGCTGTGTGCACACGTCAGAAAGAAATTAAAAAAGACATAAATAAGTGGAAAGTCTTCCGTGTTCATGGATTGGAAGATTTAATGTTGTTAAGATGGTAATTCTCCCCCAAATTGAGCTATATAGATTTAATGCATCAAAGTTTCCACTGAATTTTTCCCCAGAATTGGACAGCCAATACCAAAAGTCATATAAGAATACAAGGGACACAAAATAGTCAAAAGTGTCTTGAAAAAGAGCAGAGTTAGAAGACTCAATCCATTTGATTTCAAAACTTAGTATAAAGCTACAGTAATCAACAGCTAAAAAAACAAATATCCCAATTAAAACGTGGGCAGAAGATATGAACAGACATTTCTTCAAAGAAGACATCTAGATGGTCAACAGACACATGAAAAGATGCTGAACATCACTCATCATCAGGAAAATGTGAATCAAAGCAACAATGAGATATTATCACCTCACACCTGTCAGAATGACTAAAATAAAAAAAGAAAGAAAGAAAGAAAGAAAGAAAGAAAGAAAGAAAGAAAGAAAGAAAGAAAAAAGAAAGAAAGAAAAAGAAAGAAAGAAAGAAGAAAGAAAGGAAAGAAAAAAGAAAAGAAAAGAAAAGAAAAGAAAAGAAAAGAAAAGAAAAGAAAAGGAAGAAAAGAAAAGAAACAAGTGTTGGTGAGGATGTGGAGAAAAAGGAATACTCTTGGACTATTCATGGGATTGCAAATTGGTACAGTCACTATGGAAAACAACATGGAGTTTCCTCAGAAAGTTAAAAATAGAACTATCCTACAATCCAGCAATTACACTACTGGGTATTTGCTCAAAACATATAAAAACACAAATTCAAAGGGATGCATCCACCCCTATGTTTATTGCAGCATCATTTATAATAGCCAAAATACAGAAGCAGCCCAGGTGTCCATCGATAAAAGAATGGATAAAGAAGATGTGGTGTATATGCACAATTGAATACTAATACTATTCAACCATTAAAAAGAATGAAATTTTGCCATTTGCAATGACTTGGATGTAGCTAGAGAGTATAATGCTAAGTGAAATAAATCAATCAGAGAAAGACAAATACCATATAATTTCACTCATATATGGAATTTAAGAAACAAAACAAATGCGCAGAAGGAAAAGGAGAGACAGACAAACCAAGAAACAGACTCTTAACTATGGAGAACAAACTAATGGTTACCAGAGAGGGGGTGGGTGGAAGAAGGAGTGAAATAGGAGATGGGGATTAAAGAATACACTTATCATGATGAACATCAAGTAATGTATAGGATTGTTGAATCACTATATTGTACACCTGAAGTGAATATAATGTTGTATGTTAACTATACTGGTATTAAAATAAATTAGTAAATAAAAACTTACCTAAGATTAAATCTAAAAAAAAAAAATACATCCATTGATAAGTAGGAAAAAATGTGTGGTATTGGTATAAAAACAAACAAATTAGTGGAATAGAATTAAGAATCCAAAAATAAAACTATTATCTATTGACAATTGATTTTTGTCAATAGCGCCAAGATTATACAATGGGGAAATTAAAGTCTTTTCTTTTTTTTCTTTTTTTTTTTTTTAAGTCTTTTCGATAAATGATGCTGAAACATCTGGATATCCACACGTAAGGAATGAATTTGGAGTCCTAACTCACACCATATATAAAACTTAACTCAAAATGGATCAAAGACTTGTAGGTAAGAAAATAAAACATAGGTGTATGTTGTGCCCAAGATCGCGAATCCGAGAAACCACCGAGGAGCCGACACCGATGCAAACACACGAGGGTTTATTTACAAGCTCGAGCTTGGGTCCAAGTGTACCCGACACAGCGGAGCAGGGACTTGGACCCCGAGGTGGGTTTCAGCTTAGTTTTAAGGGCTGGTCTAGGGGACCTCCAGAAGGGGTGGAGCAATTCCTCAAGTTCTGTTTACATTCTGATATGGGGCTTTCAAGGGCATTGAGCGCTGTTCTCATTCTAATAATATGGGGCTTTCTAGGGCGTTATGCTATAAATTTCAGCTCTTATTCACAGGGGTCTGGGATGGCTGTACTTGTGCTAACGCTGAACTTAAAGTGGAATGGCCTTAATTTTCTTGGCCTCCACAGTGTATGCATTTATGACTTTGATTAGACAAAGGTTTCTTATATGACTCTCCAAACACAAACAATCTATCTGTCTATTTGGGCTATTATCATAAATACCACACAGATTGGGTAGTTTATAACCACAGAAATTTATAGCTCATAGTTCAGTAGACTAGTAAGTCCAAGATCATGATGGTGGTAGATACAGTATGGTGGTTGGGGGAGGTTTGCTTCCTGGTTCATACAGGATCCTTTTTCACTGTGTTCTCACATGGGAAAAGACTGGATCTCCATTAAGACTCTTTTATAAGGCACAGATTCCATTCATAAGTTTCCATCTTCATGATTTAAGTACCCCCTGATGTGATTTGATATGGGTTCTGGGAATGAAGGATCAAGAAAGAATTCTTGGGACATTTTTGGTGCAAAAAAGGTGGTTTTATTAAAATGCGGGGACAGGACCCCTGGGCAGAAAGAGCTGCCCTGGGATTGCGAGGAATGATTGATTACATACTTTTAAGTTGGGAGGGGTAGAGATAAAGGACAGTTCCAAAAGGACTTTTCTCCCAAAAGGATTTTCATATGTTACAGAAGACTTACAGGATTTTGGAGGCCCAAGCTATTGTCAAGCTGAGGTTGTTTTTTCCTCTAGCAAGACATTAACATTGAGACAGTCAGGAGTTCTGGAGGAATGTCATACTCTGACTGTCTCAAGTACGTATCAATAGGCTGCAAGTTATAAGGAAATTTAATTTTATCTACGTTCTCTTTAGCCTTCATTCTCCATATCACCTCCCAAAGGCCCATCTAAAAACCATGAGTTTTGGGGGTTAGGATTTCAACAAATGAACTTGGGTTTGGGAAAACACACACACACACACACACACACACACATTCAGACTATGGCACAATAAAAAAAGAGAGAGAGAGATAAATCGGACTTCATCAAAATTAAAATCTTTTGAATGCTAGAAACACTATCAAGAAATTGAAGTATTCCACAGAATGGGAGAAAACATTTGTGAAGCATATATCTGATAAGGATCTTGAATGCAGAATATATAAAGAAGACATACAAATTCAACAATATAAAGACAAATAGCACAATTAAAAGTAGGCAAAAGACGTGAATACACATTTCTCCAAAGGAGATAGACAAAAAGCCAGTAAATACTTGAAAAGATACTCTACATCATTAGTCATTAGGGAAATGCAATGCAAAACTAAAATGGGATACTATTCCACAACCTTTATGATAACTATAATAAAAAATATAGACAGTAACAAGTGTTAGTTAAGATGCGGAGGATTTGGAAACCTCACTCATTACCTATGGGGATGTCATATGTTATGGTTGTGGAAAATAATCTGGCAGTTCCTTTAAAGGTTACCAACCATATAACCCAGTAGTTTCACTCCTACATGTGAAAACATATGTACACACTAAAACTCGTACACCGATATTAAACAGCGGCATTATTCACAATAGCCAAAAGGTGAAAACAACCCAAAAATCCATCAACTGGTGAATGGAAAAATGTAATATATTTATACAATGGAATATCTTTCAGCCATAAAAAGAAATAAAGTTACATGCTACAACATGGATGAACCTTGCAAGCAATATAGCAAGCCAGATACAGAAAACTACAAATTATATGATTCCATTTATACGGAATGTCCAGGACAGGCAAACCCATAGAGACAGATACTAGATTAGTGGTTTCCAGGGGCTCTGAGGAGAGGAATGGGGACTGACTGCTGGTGGAGGCAAAATTTCTTTTGGGGGTGATGAAAATATTCTGGATTAGACACTGCAATGATTATACAGCCTTGTGGACATACTAAAAACAAGTGACTTGTGCACTTTTAAGTAGTGAATTTTATGATACATGAATTCTACCTCATTTTAAAACATGAATTGAAGGCACTAACTAAAATAACAGAAATAGAATGTGTAACTTTCCAACTCGTGAAGGACAGTGTGCTAAAATATGATTCATTTGGAATCAATAAAGATGAAAAAATGTAATTTTCTAAGTAGAAAGAATAAAACGACAGCAACAACAACAAAAACCCATGCAGAGCAGATCTAAATGTGTCAACAGTGACACCAGATGTAGATTAGAGGTTGGAAAATTATGGCCTGGGTCAAAGGTCTGCAGTCTGATTTTGTATAGCCTAAGAACAAAGAATGGGTTTTGTATTTTTAAGGAGTTATCCAAAAGAATGAGGAAGGAGGTGGAAGAACAGCCACTGAAATCAAGGCCCTCAAACCTAAAATTTTCAGAATACAATACAGAAAAAGTTTGCTGATTTCTGACAGTCTGAATATTTTAAACTAAACATAAAATCTAATAAAACAATAAAGCCAAACTCCTCCTTGTCAGTATCACCTGCCAAGTTCGGAGCAGCTGCTGGGAAAGGTGCTCTTCACTGTGTGTTTCTGGGTTAAATGTCGCTGCAAGAGGAACTGGCATGACATCTGGAAGGCAGAAGGGAGGTCACTGTCTTCACAGGCTTCAGCCTTCTCACAAACACCTTCTTTCATGTTGCTGGTTTAGGGAGCAGGGGGAGCTTTGCCAGAGACTCTGGACAGTTGTAGGCTTTCCCCCAGGAAGCTTTTGGGGACTGCCCACTTTAATGCTTCAGCTACCGTCTTCAGGGATTTTCTTTTTTTCCCAATATTTATGCTCTTCCCAAACTTTTTTTTTTTCCTGTACTATCTGTACTTGCATGTAAACCTCTTGAAGTTTGGTATCAGAAGCTTCACTTCATTCCTGCCACTTTCCATTGGCCCAGCGAGCCAAGAAAGGTGGGTGGGGATAGGAGTTTTGTGAAGAAAGGGTCTATCAGGAACAATGACGTTTCATTAAAGAGACACAGCCAGATGATGGCAATGTAAAGAGAGAGCCAAAATAAAAACCCCTACTTCCCTTTTTTTATCTCTTGATGCTGCTCCCATTGGACAAACTAAATATGTCCCTATAGATCAGCCTCAGTAAGGTCAGCCTCTCAGGTAGAGAGCACAGTAGAAAAAGAACAGATTCAGAAGGGAAATGGAAAATAACCAGCTCAGTTACCAATCTAAATGGCTTATTCATATATTAAAAGAAACATAATCTTACTGTAATTGAAAAAATACATATCAAACCAATAATATACCAATTCAGATCCTAAGTGGTAATAATAAAAGTAATAATAAATTTGATAACCTCAAGTGTTGGCAAGGATGCTACAAATCAGTAAGGCAAACTACCAGCCGACTATTTGGGATCCCCACTTTATAGGATAAATTGGGAATACCTAAGAAAGTTGTTGATCCACCCACTTTATGAGCCAGCAATTATAATACTGGGCATCAACCACGGAGAGACTTTAATGCACATGCAGATGGAATACATAAAATTGTTCAGTGTTTGAAATATCAAAAAGAGAGAGAAAACAAACATCTAACAGTTCCTTAAAAGGGAGCTGAAGGAATAAACTCATTGAAAATAAAATAATCAATACCAGTTAAAAGACATAAAGTTTCAAATATCAATAATGATAAATCTCACAAAAATATGCAAATGAAGAAAGCAAGGTGCCAAACAAGTGCAACAAGTGAGATACAATTTCGGCGCACCTGGGTGGCTCAGGACATGATCCTAGGGTCCTGGGATCGAGTCCCGCGTTGGGCTCCCCTCAGGGAGCTTGCTTCTCCCTCTGCCTGTGTCTCTCCCTCTCTCTCTGTATCTCTCATGAATAAATAAGTAAAATCTTAAAAAAAGCAAAATACATTTCTATAACACATGTAGATTTAGATATCACATTCTCTTTGGGGGAGCTCTCTAAAAGCAGGGCCTGATACAGCGAATGTAGTACGTGTGATTTATCAGGGGACACCTCTCAGAATAAGGGCAGGAGAAAATAGTAGAGCAAGGTTGTGCTCTTGCCTGGAGTCTCACCTAGGCCTGATCCAAAAAGGAGCTCTGGAGAATGAACTGAACCACAGGGCTGGTCTTACCTTGACTCACTGCCCCAACCCCCCATCCCAGGCACACACATTTGCCAATCATTCAAGCACTGGCTAATGGCTAACCTATGGGAAACATCCTCCCAATGGAACATCTTCTATTTAGCCCAGGACGATCCTTCAGAGAATAGGACAGCTGAGAGCCATTAGTAGCCAACACACACTACAGCTGGAGCTTGAGTGTACCAGCAGTGAAATGGGTCTGGAAGGGGCATGCCAGTGTCCACTATACACAGGAAACAATAGTGTACTGTTTATGGCCTTATGTGTGTAATAAAATTACAAACATTTGCATGGAAATAAAAAACAACACTCATTTCAAAATAATGGTTTCCTCTAATAAGGAAGGGAGGAAGGAAAGGGAAATGATTCAAATGCTGGTTTTAAGCTATATTTATATTATTTTAATTCCTTACAAAAGTGATCTGAAGTAATAAAGCAACATGTTAATATCTAAATATCAGTATTTTCATACTTTAAAACTTAAAATAATACACAAAACCAAAACTGAGTAAAAAATTCATAGATTTAAAAATAATAATAATGATGATTCTTATAATATTTTGATTTAATTTATACCAATGGTGAAAAACATATCTTTTTTAAATTTGATGAAACTGGAATTCATTCACTATTATTATTCATTATTGTTTACCATTCATCAAAAAATCATACTTTTAATTATAAAAGATAGGTATAAGATTATTTGATATGTATAATATCTCTCCTTGTATTTTTATTTATTCTTCATCAATATTTTATGTGAAGATGTGTGAGAGAAAGAGACAGAGAGGAAAGGCAGAGGGTGAGAGGGTGAGAGTTATAAGATTTCTAGAATGATATTTACCTGATTTTGGAATGAAATATATCTGGATGATGGGATTTGGAATCGTTACTTAATTTCTTCTTCGTAAGTTTATTTTTTGCTTTTATTTTTATAATGACCATTGCCTCATTTTTACAGAAACAATAAAGTCATTCTCAAACATAAAGAAAAATATGTATTCTTCCTAATAATAAAGCCATTACAAATTTTAAGCTTTATTTTATTTATTTATTCATGGGAGAGAGAGAGAGAGGGAGAGAGGCAGAGACACAGGAGGAGGGAGAAGCAGGCTTTATGCTGGGACCCCAACGTGGGACTCGATCCTAGGACTCTAGGATTGTGCCCTGGGCCAAAGGCAGGCGCTAAACCACTAAGCCACCCAGAGATCCCAAGCCATTACAAATTTAACAACTCCTTGATATTTTACACCTGCTATATATACCAAAATTAAGTAAAAGAAATACCTCAAATTGGCAAGCTTTTTAAAACCTGGTACAATGATATATTGTTAGTGGCAGTATAAATCATGATTCTGCTAGAAAAAAAAATCTGCAAAGTTTTATGAGTAGCAAATAGATGTTTATATCCTTGGATCCATAAACTCATTTCCTAGAATTTATTCCATGGGAACATTACAGTAAAGCAAAATATCTTCTGCATGAGTGATGGTTATTGCAACAAAGCATTTGAAACAATCCACCTTGACTAAGAAATTTATGGAACACGAACTTAGTGGGGCACCATGCCATGATCAAAACATGAAAATGTGAATAAGCAAAGATATTAGTAGCTCCTGGGTACCTAATGTGTACTTGGAGAGCATGGGTGATTTTGTGAACTATTTTATCTCTCAAAATTCATGGGTTCACTATCATTAAAATACCATTACAGGGGTAAGAAGTCTAACTTGTCTGTAACTGCATGGCATATTAATAAATGGTAGTATTACAGTTCAAACTCAGTTCTGTTTAACTCCAAATCCTACACTCCTTTCACTAAAGAAATTTTCTTAAGTTATAAAATTCATTTTACAAATTTTTATGCTGAACTCTCTTAGCCCCAAATCAAAGAGATGAAAAGAGCTGAGCTCTCTGGATGGATGTGCCAGAGTTTGGATAACTCTCAGTCCTGCCCCACCCACATAGGTCAACAGAATCTTAGGGCACTACAAATAACTTTCAAAATCACTATACCACATTATATTTGAAAAATGTATAAATGGTTTAATGTTAATTTTTGAAAGATAGTACTGTGACGTATTTATTACTCGCAACTCTCAGTTGAGTAGCTTTCTACTCAATTTCACATAGAGACATGGATCAAAATATTCATGTGCCAAGACAAAAACTAAAGCTATTTCATGAAGGGGGCAGCATATCCAGGTAAGTCATGGGGCACTAGATGGACGAATTGCTTGTACTATGCACCACTTTTGGGCTGGTCCTCGGAGCTTCCTTAGGCATGGGTTGATCCACTTAGCTCTGAACTAATTCAGACATAGTCATTCCTAAAATATTATAAAGAGTGTGCACTGTTTGTGAATGTGAGTGTAATTGAGGATTGGGGAAGAATGAGAAAACTCATATATATTTTAGGATCAAAATATATTCCCCAACAAACTGGGACAGACTGTGTGAATTTCCTCTTTCCTTCTTGCCAGTCAGGGAACTCCTGACCCTGTCACCAATTCTATACCAGTAAAAGCAAAGATAGCTGAAAACTTGCTTTCCCAACCTATTTTGCTGCTATAAAATGGTCATGTGATCTACTTTAGGTCACTGAGATATCAGAGGGGGAATCTGGTGGCTCAGGGAAAAACTGAGCTCTCTAGAAGAGAGAAAATGTGTGAAGAACAGGCCTATTGCCCTTCCTGCATGTGGAAGTTCCCCTGTGAGGCTGCGAGGCTTAAAGTTACTAGAGCCATTTTGAAATCAGGGAAAGAGCCAGAAATTCCAGGAAGGCTGACAAATACCTTTCTACATAGTTTTTGATATATGACAAAAAGAACCTTCTACTGTTTAAACTCTTTTGAATTGGGCATTCTGTTATTTGCAGCAGAAAGCATCTGAAGGTAAATTGCAGAAATCTATCAGACACCCCAAATTCCCAAATAGAACAAATCAATTCAAAATTATCAAGGGTGTTATCTTTTTTTGCAAACATAAATAAAATGTGGGCCTTTTTACAGTCATGAAGAATTTCTGGTAATTTCCTTCTGTTTACAATGGTTATATCACAATTCATGAATTTTATATGAAGTGTCATTGTTTCTGATTATTATGCCTCTCTCTGATTTTTTACTTATAAAGTTGCTGACTCTGAACTGCTAGGAAAAATTCTGGCAGTTTTCAAAAGAGGCACGGCTATTAGGCCCCCAAAAGATGAAGAATTACTTCTTTCCTCTCCTTTCCATTTTCTTTCCATCTGTTATTTCTGTCCTAAGGCCAATATTTTGATGTACCCCTCAAATACCATGGAGGTAAATCTCCACATACTGCACTGCAAGGATCAAACAATATATGGGAGAGTACTTTAGAGGCAGGAGAACATTCTGCAAGGCTACATCCTAACATTATTATTGCTACCTCCTAACAACATCACTTCCCATTAGCAACAACGAACAAAGAGTAGACAATGATGGTAGGTCTGCCTAAATGATTTTCATAAATACAACTGAATTTGCTCTAAAATTGGGGTAATGTCTTGGTCACCTGTCAGCCTTGGGTTGACATGGTTTTTTAATAAACACAAACTTTTTACTTTTATTCATAAAGTGGCTTAAGCATAGTTATGTTTCAGGCACTGTTCAACATACCTTAAAAATAACAGGTCTTTCAGTTCCTATGACAGCTTTTGAGGGAGATACCTTTATTATTCTCATTTTTCTGATGAGGAAATGGAGACCTCAGTTACTTAAGTAACTTGCCAAGGTCACACAGCTCTAAGTGGTAAAATTGAAATAATCGTATTAGCTGACATTGTAGGAGAGGAAAAGGGTTTTTTTTGATCCTCTTAGAATCCCTGGCTGGGTCTGAAAATCGAACTGACAGAGACAGGTTAACATGAGAGAAGCATATAAGTTTATTTAGTATATGTTTTAAGTGACACAGAAGGCTTCATAAGGAAATGAAGACCCGAATACACAGTGAGACGTGTATTTTTATGCTAGATTTGATGAAGAGTGGGCAGTTGTGTAGAAAAAAAGATAGGTTAAGGTGTAGGAGGTAAGTGTAGTAAACTGGGAGAGACTTAGCATGGCCTGTTAGGATTCTTCTTGGCCTCCCTTTGTCTTTGGAGGTGAAGATATTCCTTTCATCTGCATAGAGAGAAAACACCTCTCACATGAGGACTTTTAAAAAGATTTTTATTTACATATTCATGAGAGACAGAAAGAGGGAGAGGGAAAGAGAGAGAGAGAGAGAGATAGGGAGGGAGAGGCAGAGACATAAGCAGAGGAAGAAGCAGGCTTCCTGCAGGGAGCTGGATGTGAGACTTGATGCCAGGACCCCAAGATCATGACCTGAGCTGAAGGCAGATGCTCAACCACTGAGCCTCCCAGGTGCCCCTCATATGAGGGCTTTATGATTTGTTTCAGGGAAGAAGGGCAGAGGGCACGTCACTGACTTTCCTCTTCTGCTGTTTTCTGAAACTCCTTCAGCTTAAAATAGTCAATATGCCAAGGTGCCATATTTTGGGGTAGTGTGTCCGGAACACCATTAACATAGAGAAATAAATATATGAAGTTATTCACTAAAAATGAGAAAGTATGAACAGATTTATCACATTATTCATTTTGTTGTATAGGCAAGTCTAAAGAATAATGAAAGAAAGGAGAAAGGGGAGAAAAAAATCTAGTTGGGATTTTTCTTTCCTTTATCTTCTTTATTCCCCACCAACACCACTGTGCATGTGTGTGTATGTGTGTGTGTATGAATAATATGCTTCTTTGTCCAGAAATAACTATGCTTCCTCAATCCACACATAATGTGAAAGGGAAGCTTTAAAGAAAAAACTCATACCATGAGACTCAAAAATCTCTCCACACATAAGCTGAAAGATTCCAATAATGACAATTATATACCAAAATAAATATGGCATCCCTCTTTCCCATTGGTACTATCTTCTAGCATTTTCTTTGGATCTGAATGCATTTATGGTGAGAACATATTCAGCTTTCTTCTCATTTTTTTGCCTTGTATGGCCAGTTGCAAAGCTGACCACAAATTCTTTCTCTTCCTGTATCCATGTCTTTTTTGCAATGAGACTTTGTGGCTTTTCTCAAGGAAAGGGGAGTTTATTTCTGTTTTTTGAATTTAGATTTAGACTTGTGACCGGTGGTAGCCAATGAGAAATTGGAAAAGCTGATACAAACTGAGACACAACAAGTGCCATAGCAAGTGTCTTGCTGTTCTTAGTAGCTCCAACTACCATCACATGGCCACTACCACCAACTAGCCTGCTGGAGGATGAGTGACACATGGTGCAGCTACTTCCATTGACCCTGAAGCCAGCTATTCACCACCAGGCATGTGAATGAGGCCATCAACCACCAACTGATCACAAACAAATGGGTGAACTCCACCAATGCTTTACTGAGCAGAGACAAGCAGTCCTAGTTAAGCCCAGCGCAAACTGCCAACTTACATTATCATAAGAAAAGATGGTTATTTTCAGCCACTAATTTTGAGATGGTTTGTTAACACAGCAAAACTAGGTGCTCTAACTTGAAAGGGAAAATATCTGATTCATCTTTACAGAAAATAAAAGCTTCAGGTAAGATGTATGACTAAGGAAGGGAAATTTTATCTACTTCTGGAGCAGATGCAGAATTAGTGGCCCTAGGACAAATTCAAAGTTCTGACAAAAATGCTGAAAACTGAGGAAGTATGATTCAAAGCCTCTCTAAGTCTTAATAGTACTCCTACTCTCCCACCAACCACAACGGAAGAATCATCCAGTGTATTTACAGCAGGGACAAGACTTACTGTAACCAAATAAATATGTTTTATCTTTACTCCATTCAGCCTTTCTCTAGGCTTTCCCGTGCTTAAAAGCCTTTGGAGGCAGACCATGTAATGACTCTCTGCTTTACCAGCTCAAGGGCATTTCAGTGCTGTGGGTCAGCCTTAATTCTCTGAGAATGTGTCTAATTTCATTGGAAAAGTAATGTATCTGGCTAATAAGACTTAGGCTCCTTGTCTGTGTTTCCTTTCTTTCGCACTCTAGAGCCCTTGCCACTACACACCACCTTTCATTTCCAAAGGATGCCTGAGCACTTCATAAACTTAGCCAGTGGACTTATAAACTTTATGGCCAAGGAATCAGTCCACCACTGAAAGGTAACCTGCTTCTGGTGTGAAAAGTAGCAATTGTTTACACATGGTTAACCTGAAGGCATAAGGAGACCAAGCATTAAGTTTAAAACCCTAAGATGCCTTAGAGCAGGTACTGGTAGGATTTCCTTTCCTTTATTAAGTTCTCTCCTGCACTGGTTTAGTTGACTGAGCCCAAAGGAAGTGGAACCAATGAGTGAACTGATCCATGACCCTAAGCACCTGGTGAGAATTGGTCTCCGTGTAATGACCTGAGATGAAACTCTCAACTCTGTATGTAGGGGAGGTCAACAGGAAAAAAAAATCTCATTTGTCAATGTCTTTTTAATTTTTAAAGGAAACCTACTCATACACCATCATTTGTCCATTTTTCTGTCCCTTTCATATAGAACTTCATACTTATTTCTTGTGTTTTATTTGGTGAACTAAAGTTTGTCTTGCTCCATTAAAGTCAAGATCTTTGAATGAGCCATGCTGTAACTTCCTTAGACTCTATGCAAATGAACATGTAGAGAAGGAAGCTCTTTCTGTCCACCTCTCAGTTCAACACTATTTACCACCTCCTCCCAAAAGTTTGAGAAAGATTTGCTAATCATGATGCTGAGCTGAGGACATTTACTGGACTACTGTTAGAAGTGTTGGAGTGACTGTGGGTTAAATAGGGGCTCCATTTCTGTCTTCATTCACTCTGTGCAAAGGAAGTGATAATTCTTGAAGCCCAGGCATCTTGCTCTCTTCACTACCTCTATATTTGCAATACACTGACCATTGTTTCATATAGTTTGCACCATTGTGACCAGCTAGCAATTCTTAAGATTTGGGATGAGAGATGGGAAGCAGGAGACTCGGTTTTATCAAACCTCTTTGCTGGTAGGTCATAGGCAATTGAATTTATCAATATGTACTCTTATTTTCCATTGGCTATTGACCAATGTGTCTTTACTTCTCTTAGTGGCATCAAGATCTCAAGGAAAAGAGATGACTAGCAGGTATGGGTTTTGGTCATTAGCGAGGAAATTGGTGAAACTTAAATGGGATTTGAGGATTCGATGGTAGAAATGCGGTTAGAAATGCATCAATGTTAATTTCCTGATTTTGATTGACCTCTTGTAATTATGTAAGAGAATGTCCTTGTTTGTATAAAATACACTAAAATATTCAGGAGTATTGGGATATCAGGTTAGCAATTATTCTTATATGGTTCGGGGGAGGGGGAATCTTTTACTGTACTTGCAAAAATAAACAGACAAATAGGGTCTCCTAAAGTTGTGATTTCATACTAATTAGCCATGCTGTTTGTTCAGTTAATTAGAGGATGGAGAAATTCAGCCAGAAATGTTGACAAAACAAAATGAAGAGTCAAGGAGGGTCTTACAGTTCAAAGTCAGAGTTTTTACATAGATGCTATAGCTGTGCAGGATTTTAATTAGCTCAAAGCCAGTGATCATTCCCGACCGTTTCAGAAAGTGCAATAATGGAGGAGACACTACTGTGCTGGTGCTCTGCCATCTGCTGAATCCCAGCAGCCTGTCAATAGCCACATCTCCATTTATTTGCCTGAAGACTATTCAGTGATCAAGTGTACTCTGCCTGATACACAGGTTTAATTAAGTCTCATGGGACCAACCTTTGCCCACTGACTGATGGAAATCAGTGTATAAACACTACAGCTTCCTTGCTCTGTACACAGGATAACTCTTGAGTTGCCTGCAGAGGAGTTTCCAGAGTTCCCTACTGGGACTGAGTTCAAGCTGCCTACAGTGGTAACTTGCTTTATAATATACCTTTTTAGGATGCCTTCCCTTCCATGAATCATTCCAACCTCACTTCCTGTGATCGCCTCCCAAATTAACTATGTACACTCATATCCTAGTCTCAAAGTCTGTTTTCATGGATCTCAAACTAAGGCCAACATTTAGCTTAATTATTATTGACAGGGCTGGGTATGTGCCCACACAAAGTTAAAACATTGTTTTAGGTACCAATTTCTCAGCTCATTTTGAATCAGAAGGTTTTTGTCAATCTGGGTTAAAGCTAAAAAATACATTTGATGATGATAAGTTATTGGTTCTTTTAAATATGGTTGAAACCACATAAATAACAGGATTGGATTTCTCTAGTCCAGAACTTCATTATTGTATACTCAGCTATTACAATGGGAGAATGATACCACTTGCTATAGGTAAAGGAAAGAGTTGAAGGTGAAAATTGAGTCGGTGTAAAAAATATAAGCTAACCCAATAACTTAGAGGTTTAAGGGCCTTTCTCCATATTATTCTGATGTTTCCTGTAAGAAAATACACACACACATTTACTCCAGTAAAGCACTCCAGTGCTTCAAGAAAATAAGTGACTGTCTTTGGGTCTCTGTGCATTTTCAATTTGGCTGGCTTTGTCACAGGAATTGAACAAATAAGAATCAGTGGAGGAGAAAAGAATACAGAGCTGAGGCAATGGGCAAGTAGAAACTGTTCTATTATGTGCTGTCAGGCTCGAGTGTGAATAGGGCTGCACCTGGAGGAAGAGAAAAAAGGAAGCATTCATCCATCTCTCCTCACATGGGAAGCCAGATAGGGCAAGGGGGCTGTCCTGTCAAGAGAATGATTCAGGAGTCCTTTCTCACTAAAGATTAATCATACCAAAGGGCAGGGGTAAAGAATACCCTGCTCTATTTGCTTCCCAATCTCTCCCCTTTGCCTAGGTCCCAAATGACTCTATTTTCATATGTCGAGATATTGGTGGAGCAGAGCTGCTGAAAGGTCTGAGACATCTGGGAGATGAATCACTCCATGCAGAAATAGAACAATTAGCTGCGTTTAGTCCAGCACAAAGGCCTTGAGAGGTGTCTAATTGAGTGGCCCGCAACAGAGCCAGGAAACAATGTGGATTTGAAAAGAATCCCACAATTAATTTCTGCATTGACCTAATGAATAATAATTTCTTAATGTGTACAGAGCCCAGAGTGGGTCTTTTCCACGATGCTCATGGATTTAAAGTGCATGGCATTCCCCTGTGTTTGTGCATGCTTGGATGAGTGCTTGAAAAGTAAAGGATGTAGTTAAATGCAAGCCTTTTTTTTTTTTTTTGTAGCCCATTATTAAATCTGTGACCATTTAAACATAAAACGAGACATTCTGGCATGGTCTAGGCCACACATTTCTCCAGAACATCAGATTTAGAATTAAACATTGGCAGTCAAATGATTTTGAAACGTTAGGACATTTTACAAAAATCACATTGCCTTTGGACAATTTTAGAAATAGAAAGAAGGTAAAAGTGTTAAAAAAAAAAAAAGACCCAACATACTTTTATTGAAAAAGTGGAAACAGATTATATCATACAGACTCTTTTGTCCAAGAAAAAAAAACTTATTTCCTTATAGATGCTAAAAATATATTAACTACACATGCTTATGTGTGATTGTGCTCTAGATTCTCTTCCCCCTGGTTCCCAGAGAATTAGTAGTATTTTTGTTAATTTTGATATTTTAAAGAAGAAATTATAGCTATTTTCCTAAGTGAAGTAATTTAAGGAATATAAGGAGGCTTGACCCTTTATAATAATAATAATTTATCATTGTAATTAAACTTGGATTTTAATAGTAATGAATTAGACTCTAGATATGAGTTATGTTTAGATTTTATCTCTACTTTTTTCACTGATTTTTTTTTTTTTATTCCCAAGCAAGCAGACTGTGTGAAGACAAACACTTACTTAACCACTTGGTATTGAAGTTCTTTTTGTATAAAAGTAAGGGAGTAGAAGTATTCATAGGAGCCCTCTCTTCCCTGAATTCAATGATGTCATAACTTCTAGAATATTCACAATGATAACAATTAAATTATTGTTGTGAAAAAATAAAATTCACTAAACTAACCAACCACAAAACTCCCCTTCTTTTGAATGCCTGCCAGGGAAGCAGCTTTTCTTCCAAACTATATATTTGTGGTTCTCCAATGCTATGGCTCTAGGTCATGGCATGTAGCAAAGGGGAAAGTGATGTGAGATTTATTTACTTATTTAAATATTTTATTTATTTATTCATGAGAGACACACAGAGAGAGAGGGGGGCAGAGACACAGGCAGAGGGAGAAGCAGACTCCCTGCAGGGAGCCCCACGTGGGACTCAATTCCAGGTCTCCAGGATCAGGCCCTGGGCTGAAGGCAGCGCTAAACTGCTGAGCCACCAGGGCTGCCCGTGATGTGAGATTTAACATTGTTGGAGATCATTTCACTTTAGCAGGGACTGGTTCTGGATGGGAACAGTCTGACCACTATATGACAGAAGAAAACAAGAGTTGCTTGCTTGGATGAAAGAGACATTTCTTCTGTTAGGACAAAGAGGATTACAGAAAGAAGGAGATGAAAAAAAAAAAAAAAAGAAAGATGGAGATGAGCAAGAGAGAAAATGACTTGAAAATGGATGTATGGTCCATGTGTCTCTTCTGGCTCACCACTGTACCTCAGTGGACTCAGAGAAATGTCTGGGACATTGTGGGCACTAAGTAAATACAAGATAAATGGATATGGGCTTCTGTGTCATCACAGTCCCTTGACCTAAAGGGAAACTGAGTTTGAAATGGTACAAAGAGAAGAAATAAAGGTGTCATATAGCTGGGGAGAGCTGTATATGAGTTGCCACTGCAAACTCACAGTTTGTATTTATATGTACAGTCTGAAATTCTGCCTCAGTATCCAATGATACCAGTCAAATAACTGGTCAATTCAGGCAATCAGACAAACAGGCTGGTTTGTTGCATCAGCTGGTCAGGTCAGACTTGGTCAATGGTCACTAAGCTGGTTTTGAGTGTACAGAGATTGGCAATTCCAAAAATTTACTGGAATCAGTTTTCATTCCTCTCAGAAGTAATGAAAGTAGGGTTCTAAAGAACTAATTTTTCATTACATGTTTGATCAATTGTACCATAACCTTGTAATGCTGATGGATAAAAAAGTCCAAACTGGGCAGCCCGGGTGGCTCAGCGGTTTGGCGCTGCCTTTGGCCCAGGGTATGGTTCTGGAGACCCGGGATCGAGTCCCGCATTGGGCTCCCTGCATGGAGCTTGCTTCTCCCTCTGCCTCTGCCTCTGTCTGTCTGTCTCTCTCTCTCTCTCTCTGTGTCTCTCATGAGTAAATAAATAAAATCTTTGAAAAAAAAAAAGTCCAAACTACTAGCAAAGAGAACAGCTGCTTCTGTAGACAGAATATCTAACAGTCCCATGAAATTTTTGTTAGCTTTTTGTTAGGGTTCATCTATCTTAGTTGCTCAGTAATCAATATCAGAGTCTTTTTTTTTTTTTAATATCAGAGTCTTAAATAAAAATCTCTACTGGAGATCTTTACTGGGGCACTTGGATGGCTCAGTCAGTTAAGTGTCCAACTCTTGATTTTGGCTCATGTCATGATCTTAGGGTAGTGGGATGGAGCCCCATGTCAGGCTCTGCACTGAATGTGGAGCCTGCTTGAGATTCTCTCTCTCTCTCCTTCTCCCACTGCCCCTCCCCAGAGTTCATGCTATGATGCCCCTCTCCCCAACTTTGTCATTTCAGAATGCCTATCTGAGTATCAGATACTAGGCTCCGCACGTCTTTGCCTGAAAGCTTTTTTCTAGCCACCAGAGCCATCTCTGCTGGTGCACAAGAGAAGGCAGAAATGTCAAGGAATTAACACTGCCTGCAGAAGCAACCCTCAAAGAATTAATGAAGGTAATTACTCCAACCCCTTCAACTCCTCAGGAGCAATATACTTGAGGAACATGTTCAGCACTTTCTCAGAGATCTCCAATGAGATTAGGCTCTAGTTGCCCAGAATAGTTTGGCAATTCACCTTATGATGGCTGCTCCTTCCTCCTAGTCCTACTTCTCCATGTCATCATTACTGTTTCTGGATCACTTTTTAAATAAACACTTGTAATTGAATTCTTAGCTGGGAGTCTACTTCTGGGAGAAGCCAAGATAAAACATATGGCATTAATGTCATTCGCAATCAGGCCGTAAGATTCTCAGTCACTTTCAAATGCCATATGCCCTGAGAAGTGCCCCACTAACTCTTTCATCAAGAATGTACACTTACAGAGAACTCTGTGATTTTTCACAATATTTAATCATTTATACATCTGTTTATTCCGAAAGACTGAATCAGTACCTAATATATAAAAGTACTACTATTTCTCCAGAAATCAGGCAGTGAAAATGGAAGAGGTACCGCTCACTATTAGCTTAGTGACCCACTTGCAAAAATGTTTGCTTCTTGTTCCTGTGACTTTATGCTCTCCTGGCCTGGAGGTTTTAGTTTCAAAGGGAGAAATTCTTCTACCAGGAGACACGATGATTCCACTGAACTGGAAGTAAAAACTGCTACCTGGACACATTGGATTCTTCATGCCTCTGACTCAACAGGCAAAAAAGGGAGTTCCTGTGTTGGCTGGGTGAATGACCCAGGTCGCAGTGGGAGAGTGGACTACTACTGCATGATGGAGAGCCGGTAGGGTGACTGTTCAAATTACCATGCCCAGTGATTAAGTTCAATGGAAAAATACAATATCTCAATCTAGGCAGGAGTGCTATTGGCTCAGACTCTTGAGTGAAGGTTTTTGTCACCCTACCAGGTAAAGGATGGTGATCAGTGAGGTGCTTGCTGAAGACAAAGGGAATACAGATTTTTTTTAAAGATTTTATTTATTTATTGAGACACACACAGAGAGAGAGAGAGAGAGAGAGGCAGAGACACAGGCAGAGGGAGAAGCAGGCTCCATGCCGGGAGCCCTACGTGGGACTTGATCCCGGGTCTCCAGGATCACACCCCCGGCGGCAGGGGGCGCTACACTGCTGCGCCATTGGGGCTGCCTGGAATTACAGAATTGACAAGAGAAGGAGGTAGCCAGTAAATACTAGCTACGACCTAATGCCCGATTACAGAAATGAGGACAAAAATTTTCATGAATATTTCCTCTTTTTTTGTTATAAATATACTTGTGTGTCTGAATATAAAAGAACAATATTTTTGTTTCCTTCTCTCTCTTATTTCCTTATGTAAAATATGATGTATTGACTATATCACAGTATTTATTTTTGTTTTTGGGGGTTTTTGTTTGTTTGTTTCTTTCTTTTTTTTTTTCACAGTGTTTAAATATTAGTTTCATATTATAGTACTTAAATCATGGAGGACTTCACCTCCCCTACTGGGGAAGGGATTGGCATGTTTTTAGTTGCACCTAGAATAGTTGAATCATGTGAGGCCAAATTAAGGCCTTGTTGTTGTCTTTATTTGGAGATTACGTACAGTTTAAAGAGATGTGTATAGGTGCCAAGCTGACAAGGGATGGACTTGTAATGTTTAATTTTATGTATCTATTTGACTGAGTCATGAGGTGCTCAGACATTTGATCAAAAACCATTCTGGGTGTGGCTGTGAGGGCGTTTCTAGATGAGATAACATCCAAATCAGTAAATTGAGCAAAGCAGACTACCCTCCCTAATGTGGCTGGGCTTCTTCCAGTCAGTTGAAGACCTGAATAAAATAAAAAACACTGACCTTTCCATGAGTAAGAGAGAACCTCTCCTGCGTGATTGCCTTCAAGCTGGGACATTATTTTGTTGTGTTGTGTTTTCCCTGCCTTCAGACTCGAACTGAAACATTGGTTCTTCTTGGGTCTCAAGCCTGCTGGCATTCGTACTGGATCTATACTCTCTGCTCTCTTAGGTCTCTGGCTTGCCAAATATAGATCTTGGGGCTTGTCAGCCTCTGTGATCATGTATGCCAATGCCTTTATAACACATTTTAAATTTTAATACATATAAATTATATATGTGAAATGGTATTGGTTCTGTTTCTCTGGAGAATTCTAATACAGATGTCAAAATTATCTTTGAAAATGAATTAGGTGGAATTAAGGATTTTAGTTGGGACTTTTGTGGAAAAGATTCTGTGGAGTTTTGAGGTGTTTGAGTGCTTTCCTTTTGGAATTTCCACTAAGGAAGCTGATTTGAGTAGTAATTTGGTCCTCTACATGTCCAGGTAGACATGTAGAGATAAAATTTCAAGGCTTAAGTTGTTTCATCTGGGAAGGCTGGGACCTGATCACACTTCAAAAACAGGGATGAAGATATGGGTAGGGAAATACCATTCAACAAATATATGAGTGCTAACTTTGTGTTAGATTCTGAAGAGTCCCCAGTGGAGAAAAATGACCTCATGGAGCACACTACCTAGTGAGAAAGAAAGACATTCTCAACACAAGTGCTCCAGTAAATTCATAATCGCAAATTCTGGTGCTATTTTCAGGGATGTAGTAAATTCTCCAAGAGCATGTCCAATAGAAAAACTTAATCTCATCTACCGAATCAGAAATAGATTCTACTACACAGAACAAAATCTGAAGGATGAGAAACAGGCAACCAAGAGAAGAGGTGAAGAAAGATTATTCCAGAGCAAGAGAAAGTTTATGGAACCACCCTGAATCAAAGCTAGAGGACAAAATATTCATTTAGCCAACCTAAAGATGGGTATCTAGAGCCTACTGAATGAACTCCTGAGGACTCTTCTTCCCAGATTTCCTTTCCAAATGGCTTTTGGCTATTTTGTCTAATGGAATGGAAGAGCAAGTGAATAGAGGGCAGAAGAAAGGAGCAAACCAGTGTATTTCTCCCTTTACCTCTATCTACCTTGATTACACCTCTGTTAATAGCTGTGTATCTTCTATGGCTCCAGCTCTAACTTGACAACCCTTCTGCCCATGGTCCCAAAAGGTATGATAATCTTGTCTTCTGTCAGGTGGTCAGGATAATCTCGTCTTTTACCCTAACTCTTGGGTTCCTGCAATATAGTCTCTATGTTGAAATTTCATCCTTAACTGCGGTTATGTTTTCTTGCTTTTGCTGATCTTTTGGAGAACTCAATTCACCTTTGGGCATCTTAAACCTTCTACTCCCAGGGTAATCCAACACCTGTATTAAAATCTCCCTGTTGAAAATACTTAGAGTAGTTTCTGTTGCCTAATAGAAGGCTTGATCAACATACATAGAAATAAGAACTGGGATCAATACTTGATCCCAGGCTGGCTTCACAGATATTTTTTTTTTAAGATTGTATTTATTTATTTATTTGAGAAAGAGAGAGAGAGCACTAACAGGGGGAGGGGTAGAGGGAGAGGAAAAAGCAGGCTCCCAGCTGAGTGGGGAGCCTGACGCAAAGCTCAATCGTGGAACCCCAGAATCATGACCTGAGGTGAAGGCAGACATTAAGCCAACTGAGCCACCCAGCACCCTTCCACAAGTGTATTTTTAACTATTATTTTATAGTGTCAAAAATCAAATTGCCAAATAAATAGATGCCTGAGTAGAAACTAAAATTGGCCAACAAAGTTGATATTTGATTATCTATTAACTTACAGATTTGGGATTATACTATACACACATAACTGCATAAAAGATACATACATATGTTTTACATATATTCTAAATATATCTGATTATTGAAACCTCAGGGCTCAGTAAACTCATCTTACACTTTGAATGTGAAGCAATTATTTAAACATTGCTTTTCAAGGGCTTACTATATACTAGAGATTATTCTAGGTATTGGGAATGCAATGGGGAGAAAAAACTTCAAAGAACATACTTTTCAATAGCAAGAGGTAAACAATAGACACATAAATGAATATATGAGAAAATTAGATGGAACTCACTTATATGAGAATAATAAGCTAGGTAATAGGATAGAGAGTGTATAATATGATATTTAAATTATATTAAAAATAAAAATAAATAAATTGCATTTAAGAATACAACTGTTAGGAGGAAAACAATGCCTTTCCCACTGGATAATTTAACTCACAGAGCAACTGTTTCAGGAAGCCTATTTATTAGTTGCATCTCTAATTTACATAGTTATGAATACTCATAGATGAATATGTTTATATATATACACACATGTATATACATACAATAATTATGTATACATTATTTATATAAATGGTCAAATATTAATTGTATAGTCTATATAATTTTTCAACTGTTTATTTTCACAGTGGTTGTATCATTTATACAACTATTTGTGAACTCCAAGAAAAACCATACTTCCGTTTTTTTGTGTTTTTTATCGGCAAAACCTGGAAATACCACCAGGTGGTGATGTTTCTTCTAAAAGGAGACATTTCTGACATTTCCTGTTTTGTTTGTTTTCTTTTTAAGATACTAATTAATTCATTCAAATTTAGTGGTATATTTGTCTGCTAATTCTAACACCTGGATCAGTTCGGGGTTGGTTTGGCATGATTTATTTGTTTCCCCATTGGCCATCTCTTCCTTGTTCTTTGCATGCCTGCTAAGAGTTGATTGGATATCAAACATTATCAATTTCACCTCTTGAGTGCTTCATAATAATAATATTTTGTATTTCTCTAAATACTGTTGAATTTTGTTTAGGGATAATTATTTGGAAACAGTTTATCTTTCTGTCTTGTTTTTCAGATTTGCTAGGTGAGCCTGGCAGTGTCCAATCTAGGGCTAATTATTTCTCACTACTGAGGCAAGATCTTTCAGTGTACTCCACACAGTGTCCCATAAATCTTGAGGTTCTCTAGTCTGGCTAATGGGAACAGGAAGTATTTCCAGTTCCTGTGAGTCTAGTTATACTGTGTCAAGTAGCTTCCTCATACACATGAAGTGATCAGTACACAAGGGATCCACCCACAGACCTCCAGAGCTCTCTCTCTCTGTGCAACTCTCTTCTCTGGTTCTTTGCCCTGTCAATTTTAGCTATGTTGTTTGCTGCAGACTCTCAACAATATCTTCCCACAGTCAAGAGTCCACTGGGCTCTTCCGGAGCACCCCTTTCTATGCTGTGGCCTGGAAACTATCTTAAGGCAGTCATCTAGAGTAATGGAAAGGTTCATCTAATTTTTTTATCAGCTCTCAGGCATCACTGATGTCGTCTCATGTCCAGTGCCTTGAAAACTGATGTCTCATATATTTGGTCTGTTTTTGTCTTGTTTTAGATGGGAGGGTAAACATTGTGTTTACCCTGTTATTTCATCTTGGCCAGAAGTGGAAGTCACTTCCTTTCTTTTTAACCAATATTCCTGATAATTTCTTTTGTTGTATTGTTCTTGATATTTATTCATTCAAAATTTATTGAGCAATTTAGTTATGAATCACACTAATGCTAAGGATATCAATTTGATCCCCTCACTCAACAAATTAAGCCCAGAAATTAGACACAGAAATGAGGGGGTAGACTTTTTTCCCCTACAATCTAGTCCTATTTTTTCTATTTTTTAATTATTCTAAGTTATTATAAGAAATTTGAATACTTTATGTTGACAAAAGTAATAATGACATTAAAGTTAAGGCTTCTCTAGAATAAGGATTGTATCATCTCTTTAGTTTAGAAGGGTAAAAGGGAACTATTAAGAATTACAGATAGAGCTTCTCAAACTAACATGTATATGCATCTTTTTTGTTGCCATTAAAATGCCAATTCTCATTCAAAAGGTCTCAGATGAAATGAGATATGTTGCATTTGTAATAAACAACTAGAGGATGTAGGTATTTTTAGGTGATATATTTGGTTTTGGGAATGAGTCCCCTTTGGACTGAACATAAAATTTTAGTTGGGAATGAGGATGAAACCCAAAGTATAAAAGACATTAAATCTGGTGCAATTGATCTCTTTGTAGTTGGGCATTGTAAGGCCATGGTAGGGTAAACTGTAAGGCAAGGTCTATGTATTATCTGTCCATGTATTTCAAGATCTTGACACAACGTGCTGGCTTATAAGAACTTTTCAATAAATTTTTGCTAAAATGACCTAAATAGAACATTAGGGTAGTAAAATTTCCTTGGAGAAGTTTAATCCCATGATTTTTTAATTTTCAGGGTCATATCTACCCTTATAAAAATCTGTAGAGAGCATATGCAGAGAAGCACCAAATTTTTATACAAATGAATGCATATATGCACCTCCTAAAAACCTTTCATGGGCCATCTAGGATTTTTAAACCTTTTAATTTTTATATACACTGACACTGTTAATGAACAGAAATTTTAAATTCTTGACCCAAATCCCAGGGCTGATCATTGGCAGAACTTTTATTATCTCCTGAGTCTGTTAATTTCCAATGATTTCCCCTCTCTTCCATTACACTATACTTTTTTCTAAAAGGAATACATTTTCCATTCCCAACAAAGAGGATGGACTCCATTGTGTAAAACTAAATGAGCTGACTACTGGGAGTTGTAATTGTGTCTTGGGTTTACTGGCCTGGGAATCTCCAGTGTAAGCATGTGTTGTTCCCTGGGGGAATTGCTTAAGTGCAAGCAGGACCACCTGTTGCTAAATGCTTCCTTGAGCAGGGATCAGTACCAAAGGGGATGTGAATGTTAATGTGAAGTTGTCTCCAGCCAAAGTAAAGTAAGAAGCTTATACTTTTATCCAGATGACTTTAGCATATAGATTTTTGCATCCTGAGTTATCAAAAGAATTGGCACCATTCTCTCTCTGACTCCCAAGTGGGTGTTATACAGTTACAGTAATTGCCCATGGGTCATAAAAAAATGGATGCTAGACATTGTGGATCATGGGCACATATGGACAATAGGCACATAACAATAGTTGGAAGACACCTTCCGGTATAGAATCTGTCATAAATGGATTTGCTACAATTCAGAAATGATTGGCCAGCAGCACTAAAAATAAAACAAAGTTAAAACCAAATACCCATGTAGGTCCCAATAATAAGAGGCAACCAAAGGAAGAACCTTAGGCAGTCTGCTTTCTTATGTGCGGCAGGAGAATATGTTTCAGGATTTTTCCCAACAACAAAATACAAGAAGAGTGTCTCTGGGAGTTGTTTTGGTTAACATGTGAGAGGCTAGATCACTGGGCTGAGAACTTGGAACACAAAACACAATGCCCTGGAGCACAAGAGGATGTGAGACTAGCTAGAAAAAGAAAGCTTCCATGTTCCATGTTCCAACATTGCTTCCATGTTGATCTTTTTAATGTCTTGTGAAAGGTAAGGTCTGGTTCAGTACCATCAAGGCATATAGGCAGTCAACAATTTGCTGCTCTTTTATTAAAATGTTGATTTGATTCTTGCTCATTTACTTGAGATCTTCCCAGTTTAATCTATTGATTTGTTTAATCTTTTCCTGCTGGTCTTGAACTAGGTCATCGGAATAACTCTTAACATTTAACTAGAGTCATTAAAAGTAAATAGACATTTGAGAATAGTGTAATTGGTTGTGAAGGCATTTCCAAGGTGGAGAGGCCAAAGGTGGCAAAGTCAGTCCATGTGGGCATGCTGGCTTTGAGACCTGACTTACTCAGCAGTTCTCCAACACGACTAAAGACTTCCTATAGCTTCAGGCACTAATTTGTCCGAGGACTGTTGTAAGACTTTGGCTAAAGAAAACCAGAAAGCCTATGAAAACATGGCTTACTAATAACACATCCCAGCTGTTCGCTCCCTGTTAAAATGTAGAGAATGACGTGTTTTGGAATAGCTTAAGTACTCTGCTGGGTGTGTTTTTAGGACTGTACCGAATCTTAACAGCATGAGCCCTGTTCATTTTAATCGGGGCTGTGTAGTTTAAATTTGTCTCAGACCCCAGCTTTTTGCTCTTGATATGTCCTGTTCAGTATATGGCTAACTCAAGTAGGAAGGTAGCTTTATGCCTCCTGTTAGACTTTTTTGAAGATAAGTTACCACTCCTCTTTGTCTTACCTGAAGCAATAATCCTCAAATTGTTGTATGCAGAAGGGCATGTATAAGAATCACCTAGAACACTTGTTAAATCACAGACCGCTTGGATGCCTCCTAAGGGACTGATTCTGTTGATCTGAGGTGGAGCTTAAAAATCTGCATTTTCAATGAACTCCTTGGTGCCAATTCTGGGGCTAACCTTTGGGTGGCACTGCCTTGGACCCCTGGTCCACAGCCCTATCCCAACCCACAGGACTTTATTCATATCAGAGATTTTATAACACAGCATTTACTATACTAAAATTAAATTAATAGATAATATAAACCTCCCACACACTTATTTTAAGTCAATATAATGCTCTAAATATATTATAAAATACATTGTAAAAGAAATTAAGAGGAAAATAATTTATGATAAAATAAGTATTTCAACATGTAAATACTTAGGCACAACTGCATATTAAGATATAATTTAATTGTCAATGGTTACACTCACTTGAGGGTCACCCTGAATTTCAGTTAAAATGCAGGTGTGTTATATTGCCACTCAGCTATGAGGAGTGGTGTGCCTTCTGTGAGGTGATTCTCTGAAATACTAAACAATTCTTGAAAAGTGCCAAAGAAAACAAAAGGCACATTCTCTCAATATGTATGATAGTTACAATTAAAATGGTGTAAGAAAGAGATTTTGTACTTTTATACAGAATGAAGTTAAGTTTTAGGTTTGGGTATTTTTTAAACTCATTTCTTATGCACATGAATGTCAGATGCGACCTGAGACATTTCTTATTTCTCCACTGTGTGCAATTATCTAACACATTTCAGGGCATCTACAATTCCAGGTCCCCAGCCACTAAATACCATGCCAAACATTGTGACAACCTCCAAATTCCCCTAGTGACTAAGGACACATCTGAAATAGAATGTCGCACACAATGCCTTGGAGATAGTAGGAAATTCATCATTTAAAAAAATTAAAGAGAAATACTCTTCTATGCTGAAGGGGGATTGGTCACTGGATACATTTTTTTAGACCTGCCATATCCAGTGACTGTTTTTCAAAAAAATAAAACCTCAACAACAATGATCAATTACATTTTTCTTTACACTAGTTATTTTTACTTCAAATAAGTATTAGACATCTTCACCACTGTGCGTTTACATCATTATTCCAATCAGCTTGTAAATCAGCTGACAAAAAAGGGCAGCCTTTGGGTCATACTCAGCAACTGAGTGGGAAAATGTCATGCATACAATTGCATGCAGCTGTGGTCTATACCTGGAGTGACAGTGTGCCCTGCTTTGCCTCGGACAGTTCTGGTTTACACCTGTGTTTCTGGTGTAATTATAAATAATTACATTCATTCTCAAAAGTGTCTCTATTTGGGCGATAAATTATACTGTCACCTTGGTTATACCTCACTAACAATTCCAGGTGCTAAAGAGCTTATATTTTTACCTTGTGTAACATAAGAAAAACTTTCCAAATGGAAACACTATGGCAATTTTTTTCTGCAACAAAATGGGACTAGACAATCCTTGATGTTAGGAGATTTTGATCCCATGTCCTCTATGAGGGTAATTTACTATAAACTGAGTCGAATATTTTCATTACCAACCATCGTAAGTGCAACATCCAACAATTTCTTGTGTTCTTTTTGTTTTTCTGTAACTTTCTCTTATTCTGACTGTATAACTACTATCTCACTCAGAACAATGAATGCATGCCATCTTCTTCCTCTGAAATTTTATGGCTAAGGGGACATTCACTAAGTGAAATGAAGAGAGTATGGATTCCCTTTATTCCAAAGCTTTGGGAATGGCAATCCATATCCAAATTGTAGAATCTAACTTAGTCTTGGAAGAAAACTAGGATCCTAATCTGCCCATTTTAGTGGTTTCAGCATCAGTCTCATAGCCCAAAGCCTTGTTTTGCCTTGGGATGAGCCTGGGAACCCACAAATCTCCTAAGTGCAACCTTCCTCTGATTACTTGGATCCTATAACTGAATATCTGCCTTTCCTGAGTCTGCTCCAACTGTTCTTACTAAATCTCAGCCTCTTTGGTTAGACTGCAAATACCCTGTAGTTTCTCTTCTTCTTTCCTCTAGGACATGGTCCTTATTCTTATCCTACAGAAAACTTTCACCCCACCCCAGAATTTGCTGCCTAATTCTAGATACTATCTCAGTAAAAGTAGCTGTTAGTAAAAAAAAAAAAAAAAAAAAATCTGAACAGAAGCAATTGCCCAAGGTTCAAATAAATTTACTTAATTGTGATCTTGGGTCAGCTCTTCTATTCTCTTAACATTTTTTTTTCTCAAAGTAACCTATAGATAGTTCTTACTCCCTGAGAATCAAATGATACAATATTTGCAAAATGCCTAGAATTGAGTGGTGTTCAATAGAGCAGATTCTGGAACAGAAGTTCTATGTAAGAGTCATGGGAACCATATTTTCTCTGAGATGAATAAGGAACTGAATTTGAGTCCCAGCCTATATACTTTAAAGGCCATAATCAAAACTTGAATCCTTTGGAACCTGGGAGTCATGGCATTTAGGAATTGGTTTGGTTTTCCAGCTGTCAAGTATAATCAAGATGGAGTCCAATAGAAGATGAAATGAAATAGTATAAGAAGTCTGACCCTGTACATCCAAGAAGGAATATAGGGGCGATTCAGAAAAAAAAAAGAGCAAAAACTAGTAGGTACCCTCAGATTATCACATCCTATATTTCATTTAAACTCAGATCTCCTACTAAACAGGGAAGAAAAAACCCTGGTTGACAAAGTTAGCATGGCAAGCACGGCATAAAGTCATCTTTCCAGATAGTAGCCTCTTCTTGATTCCTGCTTCAGACATAGTTAATGTTCCATATGTGAAGCACATAGCAAGGGCTCATCAGGAGCAGAAATATTAGTATCAGTAGGAGCAGTTTATTCATTAATGATGAATCAATTCTCTAAGTTCAAATTTTGGGGCAATCCTTACTGTAGAGCTGGAGCTAAGAAAAGACTTTCATAGCATCACTAAAACAAAACAAAACAAACAAAAAAGCCTATGTTTTCTATATACAAGCCCTAAGTGCAACACCTCCCAAGTAACAAGACACTCTAGATCATTACTGTCCAACAGAAATTTATGCAATGATGAAAATGTTGCATATCTGTGCTCTCCCTTATGTTATGGTAGCCACTAGCCACAGGTGGCTATTGAGCACTTGCAATGTGGCTAATATGACTTGGGACCTGAATTTTTCATTTTAATTAAATTTTAATTTAAATAGTTCCATATGGCTAGTGACTATGAAATTGAATACCACAGTTCTAGAGGAATCATCTTAAGTAGCAGATACTTGTTAACAATATCCATCCCTCTTTCCCTGCATATTTATTAGGTTGCATATTGTACTATTTTTATGATCTTTTCCTTGTTTTTCCTTTCGTTCAAAGCTGCTACAGTCATTCATTTTAACCAGGTTTCTCTTGCATAAAATTTATTGGAGTGATTAGCACAAAATGGAATTTACCTCTGATCCTTTATAGCAGTTGCAAGATTAGTACCTTTTGGAGAAACAATCCCAACTGATGACCTATTTGCATTAGTCTTCCATTGGTCATTTTCATGAGAACTGTGGATTCTTGATATACTGGTGCACCAAAGGGATGAAAACACTGTGTCCAGGGGCTTCCTGCCAGGGTTATGTGCAGGTCACCGTGACCCAGCCAAAAAGCTACAGATACCATGGTGCATAACCTGCATCCTGATTGAACACATAGTTTAAAAAATTAGCCAGTCTTTTTGTGATAGATTTTTTTTTGGGGGGGGGGGCACTCAGTGATACATGTTTATGGTTTTGAGCCATACAAATAACAAATTGATTTCTTTAACTTTGATACATTCCTTTGCTAGATCAATGAAAAACTCATGCTCTATTGGAGAAGTTCTAATCAGTGAGTAAGGGATGATACCGCCAAAATTCTGGAAATATTGATTCTCCAGAAGGTCCTGCCAATGATAACAAATACTCCTTAATCCCAACATATGGATAAATCCTATTTTTTAAGATTTATTTATTTATTTGAGACAGAGAGAGAGAGAGAGAGGCAGAGACATAGGCAGAGGGAGAAGCAGGCTCCATGCAGGGAGCCCGACGTGGGACTTGATCCTGCGTCTCCAGGATCAGGCCATGGGCTGAAGGCTGCGCTAAACCGCTGAGCCAGCCAGGCTGCCCAGATAAATCCTATTTCAAGCCTTTTGCTAAAAATCAAGAATAGATTATCTGTTTAAAGAACAAAATGGTTCTATTGTAGTTGAAATTATTCCTTAAATAATTCATCTATGTATTTTGGTAGTTATTTTGCTTTCTCTCTAAATCTCTTACATGATACATTATTATAACATGAAATATTTGTAATGTTTATGAAGGGAAAAGCCACTGAATCTGCAGGTTTACTTAATTGAATGCAATCTGGTTAAGGACTTCAGAGGAAAGGACTTGAAGATGAGATGTAGAATATTTCAAATAAAATAAAGTAAAATAAAATAAATTATAGCACCCTTATTATTCCTATACAAACTTATAACCAGATTAACATTGTATATTCTATATTCCCTTTGGTTATCCTTAAAAGCAACAAAATACAGTGAAATATCAAGGATATTTATTTTTAAAATGAGAGTAACTGGGATCTGTACTATAATATTTAGTTAACTATTTCAGCTACCTGGGAACTACCACTCTCTCTCTCTGCTAAGAGAACCTGAAAGTTGATTATATATTATAAGATGTATAGCAATTATATTTCAGTCCCTAGGCTGGATATTCTTAAACTCTGAGATCACTATAGTAGATTAGATTATCATTCAGCACACATTTACTCCCTCACTCATTTCAATGGAAGAATGTACTGCACCCCACTCCATTGATTTGGGGCTTGACTGGCTATAGCCAGTGGAATGTGTGTGAAAGTACTGTTGTGCCAGTTCTGAGCCTGAGTGTTTAGAAACATCACATTTCCACTTGTGACCTCCACCTTGCAAAAAACACACATCAGGTTGCCAGAATGAGGTATGTTGAAGACATCTGCACCCAACCTACAGAGTGAAACAGAGCCCCCCCAGCTGAGCCCAGATCTGCTGAACTGCACTGAGCCTGCCATTCCATCAATGTGAGAATATCTTTATTTTGTATGCCACTGAGACTGTTTGGTTGTTGTTTCTTCTGGTAACAACTGCCTGCTACATTGAAGGTAAGTCACTTTTAAAAAAATAATAATGCCTTTCTGTAGTCTATGCATTGCTTCAGCATCTGTGCTTGTCATTTTTGTCTTCTCATACATGTAATCTCATCTTCTGAAGTTGCTAGAGAGTAGGAAAGGATGTTCTAGCTGCTTGCAACTCAAAATACAGCCCCGCTCTGGCACTTTTACCATCACCTTGGTGCTTATTCGACATGTACATCCTCAGGTGGCACTCCAGACCAACTGGATCATTATCTCTGGGGACGAGGCCCAAAAATCTGTGTTTTAACCAGTTTTCCAGGAAATGCTCCCCTCACGTTAAGGTGGTCACCATTTGCACAGGACTGTTTGGGTTTTAGCACTGAAAGTCCTTTCTGAGATCCCTTCAGAAGGTTGGTCAGTGGAAGAATCACTATAGTATCCTACAGTGATGAGACTTCTGAAGTACTGGGAAGGCACGGTTCCACCCAAGCTTATTTGTAAAAATACTTCTGAAATACTGTTAATACTTCGTGTCTTTTGGCAATGACCAGAGATTTCCCTTGCTAAGCTGTAAATCTCCACAGAAAGGTAATTCATGGAGCCTTTCCAAGTGGAGTGTATTGCTTCATGACAAGGGCAGCTTTTGCACAAGGAAGGGAGCAAGGATTCATAAGCTCCTCACTGACACTCTGTGTCTAAAGCATAAATGAAGGACAGTTTCAGATTTTTATGTGACCAGTATTTGCACTGAGCATTAGAATAGAATGAGACAGCAGGGTTAAACAAGGGGCAAGAAAAAACACTAACTGTATATTTCTAAGACTTCACAGTTCCACCATCATACTTATTTTTCCCACATGAATCCACACCCTTCAAAAACAGAATGGGGCCCCTTTTATCCCAGTTTCCTTAGGCAGCTTACTCATGTTCTACTGAACACTGGGCATGTAATTCCCTGTGTAGGTTAAGCAGTGGTGCCTTGAGATTTTGGGGTGCTCTGTTCTAGTCAACTTCTAGCATGCATTGGAGCCCATCAGTCTGTGGGGCTCAGAGCAACCTAACCATCTTTGGATAGGAGCCATCCAAGACTTCACCCTGTGCCCTGAAGTCCTACACATGTGTAGGAGCCACAGGAAGCCCCTGGGATCAAAGAGAGCTGAGAGAGCCTCGATGGGGCTGCAGGAACATCGTGTCATTTACCCAAACCATCTGCGAGTGACATAAATACCAGCCGCTCAGAACACCTGCTCCAGATGACTCAGCACCACGTTGGGAAGCCAGCAGGGGGTTGAAATAAAAGAAAACAAAAACTTCAGTGACTGGAGCAAAACAAATCATCACATTTTGGCACCAGCTGCACTGGAAAGAAAAAAACAAAATGAAAGAAAGAAAATGAGTTGGCAATTTTTAGTCAACTTCCAGTCAGAGGGGTCTGCCAGCTGGATGCATCCAAGTTTGCATTGAGGGCAGGGGCAGGGAGGGAGAGGGTTTGAAAGAAAAACCAAGAAATATAAAATCCCAAAGACTTCCAACAGGAGTTTCGAGGGCCTGGTTTTCTAGATAAAGAGGAGCTGCTGCTGAACGTGTGACACAAAATGTTGACCACGACCTAGAAGGGATGGAGAAAAAGGGGCCTCAATGATACAGTGAAGAGGGAGTGAGCAGGTGTGGACTTCAGGGTGTGCCATGCCCTGGCAAGTAAGCCAGAGAAGCCCTGATGGGCCACTTCCTCTCACCTGTGAAGGCACTCGTTGATTTAAACACAGTCCTTCAAGAACTCTCTCAGAAAATGCCCCTGCAGCTTTAGCCACCATGAAGAAGGCTGGCCATGCAATTTCAAGATGTGAATACATCTTCAGTAGGAAAAGGAACACCTGATTGCCTATGAGCTCTTCTAATGAGGCAGTTTCTGGAATTTCAATTACTCTGGGGTGCCTACTGTTTATAGCATTGACCTTGTATTTTCTTTGGTAGAGACGAGCGATGTGATGAATGGCGGGCACACCACTTTCCGCCTCATCCACCAGATGAATGGCCACAGATATTCTTGGCATCTGAAGTGGTCCAGGTGGTCCCTCTGGCCTGATTCCCTTGGCCAGTTTTCCTTTCTCATCTGGGAATTTTGACCCTCCTGCTTTCCAACTAATTGTATCATATTATCTCCTTTTTGTTCAAGACTGTCCTCTCAGCAAAAGGTTGCAAAATCTCAGGCTGTTGAGATAGAAAGTCTCAATTAACCTCTAACCTTGTTTCAGTGCCCGTGGCTTGGGTTATTCCTTACACCTAATCGTGGGCCCATTAACAAGTTGTGCGAAAACAAAACCAAACAAAAAAAAAACTGTTTTGACCAGGCTGTAATTGCTGCTAAGTGACACTTAACAATGGCTCCCTTGTACCACTGCTAAATGGACAGTGTGGGCCACTCAGGCACGTTGCTAGATTTATTTGTGATAAGGGCCTCCCTGTATCTCTTTAAGCGGTTCATCCAGCAACTCCCTTGATTGAAGGGTGGTCATTTTTTGGATTGCCAGAACTGACAACATGGCACAAAGCACGAAGGACAACTCCCACGGAGGACTACGAAAGCCTTCCTCCCCTCCTGCTGCAAATATAATTAGTTTATGTTAGCTGGAAAAGGTCAGAGGTTGTCAAAGGGTAGCACAGTCTTTGTTTTTAGGCAAGATAGTGGAATAATTGCTTGATGCTCAGATCTGCAGGTGCTGTAAGGAGCTCATTTGGGCTTGGCAGCCTGCAGGGAAAGCTCATTTCCTCTGGAAAACCACGGAATTCCTTGTGACAGAGTCTATTTGCCGTGACAGGAGTGATTATCCATTCATGCCCTCAGGACAATACCTGCCACACTCTGCCTTCACCTCACTCCCATTTTCACACACTCCAGGCATTGAGCCCCCTTCCTCTCTTTACTTATGAGAACAGTGGGAGCATGAGCACACAGACCAACCTGGCTGATTTCATATGAATGTCTCTGGTATATCAGGATGTAAGGAGAGAGGGGTAAAGCGCAGGAGTTTATTCAAGAAAAGGGAGCTATCCAAAGGGGGAAAAAAAAAAGTAAGAGATACTCTCTACCATAAGGCTCTAAGTTAAATGTCACAGTTAGTTTTAAGTGAGAGGATAAAGAGTGAAGGAGAAGATTCTTTAAAAAGAAGGCCTGCTTCAAAATGGATCTCCTTTTCCCCCAAGTTCACTTTGTTTTTCCTACTTGTCTCAAGAAATAGTAACAAGCTGTAATGAGATACCTAATTAACCTGGATTACAAGATCTTTAAATACCAAGGAAGTCTCTCTCTCTGTATTTACTCTCCAGTGGACTCATTTTGGCTGTGAGGAAATCCTTTTTTAGTCAATCTGGAGATGTTTTACGTATATGACCAGATTGCGCTTTCAGCCATCTGTGGAGGAAGGAAAGGAAAGTGGTTCTAAGGCCAGGTAGTTCAGATTCTCTTACACCTGCCAGTTGTGTGAACTTGGTGGGACAAAGCATTCAACTACTTTGTTACAGGTTACATTTCTCCAACTGTAGAATGAGGAAAAGAATGCCTTATTACATTTCTTGCCCAATTGAGGTCAGGTTCAAAAGCATGTTTTAGAATTATCCCTTCCACTCCAACACATAGCTCAGTTGTGATAAAGCGAATGTGGATCTTGCTTTTAGTCTTTTTTCAAATCTCTGTTGCTGGTGGCTTAGGCGAAGGTCATCTTCGTGGTAGAAATTCTACACACTGGAAATTCTTGTTAAACCTTCCACTGAGAAACTGAAGGCTTATATTTGATAGCTAGTGTGCCTGACTCTTAAACGGTCCACCTAACAAGACATGTGTTGTTTCTCTTCTACTTTCCAGCTCGTTGCTTTTATCTGGCATCTCTGTAAAGGTCCTGAAATTATTTGCTAGCCTGCCATACCTTTGGTCTCTGCATAAATTATTCAGATTCAGAATTGGATTAAAGCAGAATTTTACACATACATAAAGAGATAATGAGATCAATACTGAGGGCAGCACCTGAATTAACTATATCTTGACAGTAATACACTTCATATGACTAATTTAGACAGGTTTGTAGCTTTGTGGTGGGCACTTAAAAAAATAAAGAACAGAAGTCTTTGATGTTTTCGGAGGCTGTGCCTTTAATGTGTTTTGACACCTGTTTTGGGGGGTACACACAAGTAATATGCCTGGAGAAATACTAGCTATGGAGGGTGAGTCAGAAATATAATTAACTGTGATGAAAAGAGTTTTGAGCCTCTTTATCCTCAGTAAGTTAAAATCCTTATATCTAGAGAAAGATTTTTAAAAATGAAGAAAGGAAAAGAAAAAAGCTAAAGAAGGAAGTTAACAAGGGAGGGAGGAAGAAAGGAAAAAGGTAATAAAAGGAAGGGAGGGATTGATTGGTTATATCCAATTACCAACAAAAATAAAAGTCAAGATACCAGAACTCCAGGGAGGAGTTAATATACCACTCCCTCATTGTCTGATTGGACATAGTCTTCTATGAAGTAACATTCGAGAAGGTAGTAAAAAAGAGAAATGATGGAAGCTAACAGTGAGCACCTTAAGGTCTTGAATGGGAAATAAGGTTAGAATGATCACTTACAGAGTCAGGGATACGTGACTGCTAAGATGTAGGACCTAGATAGGCAGGGAGAGGATGCAGAAGGGGATGGGGAAGGGATGGGCAAGGCCATGTGGTGGTATATGAATTACATCAATAGCCCCACTTTTCATCCTCTCCCGAATCCATGCCCTTTGCCCTGTAATGTACAGTGTCCTTTTACTCTGGGCAGAATGTTCTGCTCTATCCCCTGATTCTTGTTTTGGCAAACTGTTAGCAAACATGGCATCAACAGAGGCTGTAAAAATATACTAGAACTCCAGAAAAGTCTTGAATATCTATTTCACATTCCTCTTCTACTGGTTCCATGAGAAAATGCTCAGATTAGCCTGCTACAGGGTAAGACATGTAAGGCACATCAGAATTGTCCCAGTGTTTCCAGTGGGGTTCCTTCTACACAAGCTAACAGTAGGTGTAGACATTGGAGAGAACCCAGGTAAGATCAGCAGAGCCCCCTAGCTCACCCACAGCACACTGCAAGCACAAGAACAGACTCACCCAAGACTATAGGAATCCCCCAGCCAACAACCTACATACTACAACATAAATATGCTTTTATTTTAAGCCAGTAAGTTTTGAGGTGATTTGCTATGCAGTATTATTATGGAAATAAGGAACTGATATACATATCATGCTTTAAATGGTGTATTTATTAATATAGGCTCTAATCTGAGGACAGATTCTTCCATTCTTCATGCTGTCGGTATTTGGAAATCATCTTTTGTAGAGGTGTAGGCATTAGTATGAAGAGAAAGGAAGCTCAAAGAGTTATGTTTGTTTACACACAAGTAAACAGAATTGAGGAAAATATCATCATCAATTCATCCATACATAAAATAGTGCTCCATGAGTACTGGGTGTTATACTACATGTTGGCAAATCGAATTTAAATAAAATATTTAAATAAATAAAATAAAACAGTGCTCCTGACATAGCTGGAAACTAAGGAAAAATATTGAACTCACTTAAATTCTTTCAACTAAGTGCCACAAGCAACCACATTTTTTTTTAAGGTTTTATTTATTTATTCATGAGAGATACAGAGAGGCAGAGGCAGAAGAAGAAGCAGGCTTCCTGCCAGGAGCTTGATGCAGGACTTGATCCCAGGACCCCGGGATCATGACCTGAGCCGAAGGCAGATGCTCAACCACTGAGCCACCCAGGCACCCACAAGCAACCACATTTTACGAAATTAAAAAAGACATCTGAAGTATTAAAAATTCATTCTTTGGTATTGCATATTTTTTTTAGAAAAGCAATCCATATTTATTTTTTAACTTAAATATATGAGTTTGAAAAATAATAGAAAACACACCACCCAGATTATGGAAGAGAAGATTACCAATAACTGTTAAGAATGCCCCTCAGTGACCTTCCCATATATAATCCCATCTCCCTTTGCCTCTTCTCAAAAATGACCACCAACCTGTATTTTATGTTCATCTACCCTTTTACTTTCAAATGTTCAATCTTATGATTCTCATATATTAAGACCAACTCTAATCTATCTACAATGCTGTATTTCTAACTACATACAATTCCATACATGTAGACGTCATGCTCAGTAGCCTGCTGTCCCCTCAGAAATAACATGTCTAAAAACAGATTTACCACTGCCCCCAAAAAACAACTTCCTTTCCAAAATGTCTGAGGTCTGCCAATGCCCACACCCTGTCCCACAAGCCAATGCCAAAGTGGTCATGAGGTTGAACAAGAGAGGAAGCATAGACAGGTTGGCACAAATTCTTCACCACTGCAGAAAAACACTTTGATCCACATATGGCCAATGGGTCACTAGCAACATCTTGAAATCATAAAGGTTACATGTAATTACCAAATCTCAGACAGTCCTCACAGTTTCCCATTCACCTGACTAAATAAAGACTGGGAAACAACTGAGATGTGTTTCAATTAAATGGAAGTTTAAATCAGCTGTGGTACATCCAGACAATGGAATATTATTCAGCACTAAAAAAAGATGAGTTATCAAACCATTAGAAGACATGGAGGAATCTTAAATGCATATTCCCAAGTGAAAGAAACCAATATGAAAAGGTTGCATACTATATGGTCCCAGCTACATAACACTCAAAACCGTGATACAGTAAAAATGATCATTGCTTGCCAGGGGTGGGGGGAGACAGTAAATAGGAGAAGCATGAAAGGCTTTTAGAGCAGTGAAAATATTCTATGTGATATTATAATAATGAATATATGTCATTATACATTTGTCCAAATCCATAAAAAGTATACCACCACAAGTAAACTCCAATGTCAGTTTTGGACTTTGGGTGATAATGTGTCAATGAAGTTCACTAATTGTAACAAATGTACTACTCTGGTGCAGAATATTGATAATGGGGAAGCTGAGCATGTGTCAGGGTGGGGAGTATATGAAAAATCTCTGTACCTTCCTCTCAATTTTGCTGTGAACCTAAAACCTATTTAAGGAAAAGTAAAAATGTGCAACTGGTTCATTATTTTTCCATTCTACAAAATGTGTAACTAATTCATTCATCATTTGGGTGACAGAGACCTACTGATAAATAATACATAAGACACTACTGCTTTCATGTAGTCCATGCTCTATAAGGGACGGATAATGAGCAAATACACAAGATAATTTGAGAAAATGTTAAATTCTCAGAAAGTAATGAAATAGAATTATTTGACAGAGTTGGACTTGAGTATGGAGATGCTATCTCAAATAGGACAACCAAGAAGGCTTTTTGAAGGGATCACATTTAGACCAAGTGAGAAGCTACCATATATAATTCTAATGAAAATCATGGCTGAAAGGGGCCAGCAGTAAAAAGAAAAAAAATTTAAAGCATATATTGACTTGTTAAGAACATGAAGTTTCCATAAAATTATAAATTTTATTTAGGGTCAGATTATGGAAATATAGGGATAACAGTGCTGCTGGTAGGGGTGTGGTGCCACCAAGTCCTATACTTTTTTGTGCTCCTATGTTTTTTGCATTATTTTTTTGCGCTCCTTTCTATTTTAAAGCATCTCAAGTTTGACTTGTACAAAGGTCATTATGTCATAATATGCACAAATATGAGCTGTCTAAACTCTCTTGTCTGTTTCTCTGTGATGAACTAATGTGTATCTAAATAAAATAGCTGGTATATCTATAATAGCTTCTTACTTGTTTTTACTTTTGGTTTTAAACTTTTAGAAACCAAAGAGAACTGCCTGAAGTATAAAATGGGAAAATGAGTCATGTAACTGAAAAGTACAGGAACAGGGTTGATTTAGGCATGGCTGGATCCAGGAGGTCAGCTGAGAATATCAAAGCTTAGTGTCTTGCTATCTTTCAGCTCAGTGCTCCTCTGCACTAGCTTAATTTCTGGGGAGATTTCCCCTGCCTACCAGCTTCTCATCCAGTGGCTTGAGAACTTTCATTTCCCAATAGTTGCAAGAGTGTCTCTGGACTGGGTTTCAACTGACTGCCAAGTCACATGTCCATCATTGAATGTCTTTACTGTGACCAAGGTAATGGAATACAAGGTTTGAATAAAAGTAGAAAAGGGACTTTTCCTGCAAGAAAAGAAATTCAGTTACAAAACCATGGTGAAATCTATTCTGGGCCCACACAAAAAATACATACCTATTAGAGCAATGGTTCTCAAAGCATTGCCTGCACACCAGCAGCATCAGCACCATGTGTTAGAAACGCCAATTCTTAGGCTCTACCCTAGAGGTCCTGAGCCAGATACTCTGGGGGTGGACCCAGTAATGCATGCTTTAGCAAGTCATCCAGGTGATTCTGATGTGCACAAAGTTTGAGAGTCACTGCTCTGTACCATCATACTTAGAACAAAATCCATACCCTCTTCCACAATCTACAAAGCCACATATATATACATGATCTCCTTATACCTCTTAGATCTCATCTGCGTCATCTTCACCTTGCTCATTTCATCTTCTAATTCTCAACATTCCAAGTAATTGTCATCTCACCACAACTGTATGTGGTGTTCTTTCTGCCTTAGAATGTTCCTCATGTTGCTAGTTCTCATAATTACAGTAGCCCTTAAAAGTCATCTCTTAGAATTTTGACCACAATAAGGCATTTTCCTCTCAACCCAAACAACTATATCCCATTTTTATTTCCTTTATTTTTAAAAGACTTTATTTATTTGAGAGAGAGAGAGAGAGAGAGAGAGAGAGCATGAGCAGAGAGGAGAGGCAGAGGGAGAAGCAGACTCCCCATGGAGCAGGGAGCCCAATGTGGGGCTCTATCCCAGGACTCCAAGATTATAACCAAGCCCAAGGCAGTCACTTGACAGACTGAGCCACCTAGGCACCCCTATTTCCTGTACTTTTATACCATATACCAAATTATCTATTCATCCATTTATGTATTCCCTTATTAAGACAGACAATATTAAGATAGATAATTATTTTTCTGTTTTTCTTTCCAATGTCCTTAGAATGTAAGTACCATATGAGCAGTATTTGACCTTTGACTGCAATATCCTTTGTACATAAAATAGTTCTTGGCATATAGAAGGTGCTCACCAAATATTTATAGAATTACTTAATAAATCATTTAATCCACTATGGTGGTTCCTGCTGCTCCATTGTCACCATTAGACATCAAAGAATGAAACAGAAGAGTAAAATTATTAAGTATGGTAGGGGTCAGGATGTCCTCAAAGGAAGGAACTACAAAAACCACAAGCACAGTGCTTAGTAACACAAACTGAGGGGGTCCCTTTTTCAAATAAAACCATTCTGGCTTTCCAGCAACGAAGACTACATCCTTTCAGTTGCTTGTATTAAAGGAAAAAAAGGATGAATTAGTTCTTTCAAATAATAGAGTAGGGTATTAAATTTGGGCTTTTCCTTCATTTATAGTACATTTTCATCTTTTATGGGACAACACTAGCCAAGAGAGAGGACAGGAGAAAGGCTTATTTTAAACAATATAAAACTGAGGAATTTGATTCCAAGCTTGGTGTGAAAAGAAAGCTGTATAAGCATGGAACTAAAACAGGAACTTAGTGATGGAGATAAACATTCCTATGTGGGTAAGAAGAAAAAGATGTCCAAATAAATGCTCAGGAATAAAAATAGTAAATTGCCTTAAAATAGTCTGAAAATTCATTTATGCCAAGGGTTCACAAATATTGTGATGACCCTTTCAACTGTGGCATTTTTCTAAGTATGGTTCCCTATAAATAGATTCAGAAATCCCTAAAGATTGGCGTGAGGAATCAGTTGGCAATTGAAATTAATTTCACCATTGGACTATCACTGTAGATGTTCTCACATTTCTGATATTACTGAAACCTAGGTGGTTATTGGTTTTTATTATCCCAAATACATATTACAACTTAATCTTTAAAAAATTATTTATTTATTTCATTGGTAGAGGGAAAGGGGCAGAGAGAGGGAGACAAGCTCAAGCAGACTCCCTGCTGAGCATGGAGCCCAACATAGGCTTGATCTCACAACCCTGAGATCATGACCTGAGCTGAAATCAAGAGTCAAACACTTAACCAACTGAGCCACCCAGGCATCCCTCACAACTTATTATTGATAGTAATTCTTGATGTGGAGCAAAAAGTTTGATAAAAATTCATCAATAATTTAAAATTTCCCTTTCCTCTAGAACAAAAAATTTTTGAAGTTAAATATTCAAGTGTTAAGTTGAACAGTTAAGAACTTCAGCTCAACCCATTTTTCTTGCACAGGGAGAAAGGTATCAGTAATTACAATTTTAAATCTATTACCAGTGGATTTGGAGAACAAAGCCCTGAGGCAGATAAGAATGCTACTTTTGTATCTGTTTTACAGGAGAGAAACTGAGCTCATGTGAAAGCCAGAGTCATTCACAGCCAGTAGCAAAGCTGTGAGCAGAATCAAGGTACCCTGACCCATGTTTAATTACCATTATAACAATACAATTTATAATCCACAAATTAGACCCCCCAAAAACCCCCAAAATGAAACAAAACAAAAAACCAGCTGAAACCTTGAATGACAGTGGATTAATAGCAAGCCTGGGAAAGCCAATTTAGCCAATCTGAAACTGAATTTCACTTACAGCAAAGTAGGGAGGTTAAAAGGCATAGGCCCTGGACTAGGACAGCTGATACTTGAATACTGGATAGACCATCTGGGCAGTTTATTTTTTGTTTTTGTTTTTGTTTTTTGAGAGAGAGGGAAAGAGAGAGAGAGAGAGAGAGAGAGAGAGAGAAAATGAGTGTGGGGGGAAAGGGCATAGGGAAAGGGAGAGAGAGAAGCTTATGCAGTCTCCATGCTCATGACCCTGAGATCATAACCTGAGCTGAAATCAAGAATCAGATGCCCAACCTAATGAGCCACCTCAGGCACCCATCTGGGCCGTTTTTAACCTCTGTGTGATATTGTCCTCGTCTGGAAAATGGGTTAATACTAATACCAACCTCAAAGGGTTGTTATAAGATAAGGAGTTAATGAGATAATGTTAAGTATTAAGAAAACTAAGCTTGGAAAAAAATGCTCTAGAAGCATTTTGTTACTAAGGTCAGTCTAAAATTTCTATTTTACTGATTGAGAATCAGAATTCTTAAAGGGCATGTTTTGATAATTTTATTTTGATCTTTCCCAAGGACAGAAATGCATGCCAAGGAAGCTATACAACAGGTATAACAGAATGTCTATCCACTGCCTTCACCCAAAATTACAGCTCCAAAACGTCAGTCTTGATGACAAGTGATTGATACCTTCAGTGATTTCATTGCAGGGAAAATTTGCAGTGAAGAATCAATTAAATTTTGGATTCTCCAAATGAGCAAAATGTTAAATAGTCAAAATGATGAACATGAAAGTCTGCCTATAACTAATGGGAAGACAAACATATGTGTTTGCAAAGACGTGCCTTCCTTTATTTATATGTTTTGTCCTTTCTTTCTGTCACATTTAAGAACTCACCCACCATTTCCAAAGGTTTTGTGTATTGCTGATTATTTTGAAAGGAGTGCCAGGTACACATGTGGGAGACCTTTCTTATAATAAAATTGGATTGGAAAAAGCAAAACTATGAATGTTTAGCAAAAACAAACTTTGAAAGGAAACTCAACTTTTTTTTTTTTTTAATGTTTCCTTGGGCATTTTTCTAAAATCAGCCTCGTTTCTGCATAATATTTTTCTTGGTTGGGCAAAGGCTGGTTAAAATATTCATTATTTTTTTAATGTACTATGCTGCTATTTGCAGCTTCAGGTAGTTAATATTTGTGTTTAAGCTTTGCAGTTCAAATGGGAAAATCCACCCTAAACAGCATTGCTGAACAGCATGAAGGAATCCTTCGAAACAGGAGGTCCCTTTCCTGAATACCAATCAGTGTGGCTTTCCTCTGTGGCTGGGAGAGGAAGCACTGACCAATGTTTGCACTCCACCATGTCCTGCATGTCACAAGCTTAATTTCTAACACTGGCCGCCTTGTCGACAGAGTTTCCGGATGGCAGAATGAATTGAACCTCTGAGGACGGATGGCGCTACTATGTCTCCAGATGACGTCAACGTCTTCTGGGACAACAGCATGAAAAGCTGAAATGTAATCAGCAAGAGCCTGGCTCAAGATTACCTCAAAGAGTATACATGTGTGCAAATATAACAGGTCGACCCTTTAAGAAGAATCACTGATGTTTATATGCCAGGTTTGGGTTAAATGCAAGTGTGGGAAGATAGCAAGAGACCTTTGAATGATGACTAAACAGGCTAAGGAAACGATTCTCTTCACATTCACAAATTTAGATTCAAATGATCATTTGCTAACTTCTACTGTAGGCCAAGTCCACATGTCTTATCTCATTTAATACACGTAATAACTTAGAAACTGTCATTTAGGAAAATAGAAATGCCAACACTGAGGTTCAGAAAGCCTTAACTATACTTTGCCAAGAGAACAACTGACCAACTATTTATTATTTTTTTCAAATATATCAACTGAACACTTACTATGTATCAGAACCCATGCCCCAACCACAGTGGAGGCACAATTAGGAGCAAGACAGAGTTGGGACATGAACTCAAATTACATGCAAAACTATGATTTATTCCTTACAACTTTAGTTAACTCACTGATCTTAGATCATTGTAGCAAGTTATCAGGTTATTACTCCAGACACTCATGTTACCTTTATATGGATATATGTGCTATATTTACATTTTTTTTATATTTTTCCACTTTTCTTTCTCATATGGAGAAGAAAATAAATAGCAACCTTATCTCTGTATTGCCTCCCAACCTCTCCATAATGTTTAATTATTTTCCCACAAGGGCTTCGAAATCATCAATTGTTAGAATGGTTTCTGTCCTTCCCAGGGCAGAAAAGGGGTTCCTTTCAGGAGACACTGACTTCTTGCCAAGGAACCTCTGAAATGACATGGAGGGAGAATGAATGTTTCTCTGTGATCTTCTCCTACCTTTTTTCCCCTTAACTCACTTCCTTTCACATCTTTATTGTTCTCTGGCCTAGCCTCCAATATCCACGCCTAGTTTATGAGCATTAGTCTAGGCTACATTAGCCAATATGGCACCACTACTGGTTCCAAAACTATGTGTACTCTCTAAAATAAAAGTTTTCAGGCCCCTCAATCTGGTCTATCCTACAGTCTAGGTTGTTGCTCTCCCAGATGTTGGCCATTTTTATCACAATCCAGGTATTTCAAGGGTGAGAAAAAAGCTTGACTTCTTTGCTTCTAATTGCTGTTTCTAGTCCTTTCACCTTCTTCCCCAATGACAGTAACAATAGTATCAATCTGATCACAAAAATCCAACTCTTTCATCCTATGCTGGTTTTCCTTCTCCTCACACTCTTATCTGTTAAGCTCTAGGTCACGTCCTCTCATTCATCCACATTATGGACAGTTGGCTAGTATTTTCATCTTTTCTCCTGTTACAAGAATGACCCAACACCCACATCCCACTCTCACTTCATTTGCTTGCCCTTCTCTTTTTTCTACTCTTCACCTTACTTCCCCACTCATACCACTTCTCCCTGGACCTTGTTATCTCATGTAAACACTCTACCTCAAAAATTTAAGCATCTTTTTCCTGATTTGACTTAATATTATATATTAACTATTTTTGTTATGGCTTTATTTTGGCTTCACAATGCTCTCACTTTCTATTTTCCTATACCTTCACATTCCTCAGTAACCAGTTTATATTTTAAGATACTTTAAACATCAACATTTGCTTAATTTATGTCAGAAATGGCCTTGCTTCTCTGTCTTTCTGTGTTTTCCTTACACTTTCTGGCAATTCCCATAAGTAGTCTAACATATTCTTTTGGTGCTCCACCCAAGATTTCAAATGCTTCTGGAGAAATTAACACAATAGGGCATTTAGATTCTGCTACCAAATAATTATCATGAATGAGCTCTCAATACCATTGGGGACTTGTGGATTCATTGCATTATGGGCTCAAATATCATGCCCTTCAACTGTATCCGTCCCCACCTTGCATACAACTTTAGAGCATGGGGGTTTCTTCCACTAAAAAGGAAAAGTCACTTTCCCCACTCTTTGATCCTGAATTCAGTCATTTAACTGCGTTTTGCCAATGGAATGCTAGCAGATGTGATGAATGCAGAGGCTTGAAAACATGCTTGCATACTTTAATCTCTGCTCTTGCATCTCTGCCTTGGCTACAAGAACATGCCTGGGCTAGGCTGCTGGAGATGCAAGACACTTGGAGAGGAATCACTCTTCCCAGTGACCCAGTGGAAGCCAGCTTAGATTAGTGACAGTCAACCGTTCTCAAAATATGTGAGGAAGCTCAAATGCTATTGTACTACCAGGTTAATCCACAGACTCACAAAATAAATAAATAAATAAATAAATAAATAAATAAATAAATAAATAAATAAATACATACATACATACATACATACCTATTGTTTTAAGTCGCTCCAATTCCCAAAACAATTTGTTTCATCTCATTCTCAAAAAATAGCCACATGCTTCAGAGAGAATAGAAGGAGCCTAATGCTAACTCCCTCAACTTCCTTCCATAAAGGCTACAAATGTTCTAGCATCTATATCTTCTTGTCCTGTGTCTATCCAGTCTCAATAGCGAGCTGACCTTTTTGCTGCCCATGGAACCTATCCTTTAGATCCAATCCTTTCCTATTATTATCTCTTCTATTTTATGTGTGCTCAGTCTTTCCTTCTGAACCATCTTCACTCTTCAATTAATGTCTATCTGGGCTTTATTGCCTTCCTTCTATGTAAAAAATTTACCTTGGGTCACTAGTGAGCCCTAAATCAAAACTTTTTCAATTCTCATCTCAATTTAACTTTCATAATGAGCACTCAATAACACAGGCTACTCTTTGATTTTTAAAACATTCTCCTGTCTCTATTTCTATGACATATGATGTTTTAGTTTCCACCTTAAATATTTATTTACTTACATCTTCACTTCAGATTAAGTCTCATTTATTGTGCCAAGGAATGTTATTTTTCAAGGTTTTATCCTAGGCCCTCTTATATTCTACATTAAAACAGAGAGATCCCATCTGGGCCAATGGCTTCAATTTTCACCTCACTACAGAGGACTCACAAATTAGTGTCTTTGTCATAGACCTCACCTCTGATCTCCAAACCCATTTGCCCAGCTGTCTCTTTGCTAAGTCCATCTGGATATCACTAAAGCACCTCAGATTCATAGCTAATAAAATAAAGTTCATTTTCTTCCCCCTCCCCAAATTGATTCTGTATTCAGTATTAACTATCTCAGAGAACGACAACTATCATTCATATGGCTAAATCTTGGAGTCATTCTTTACAACCTATCATATACGGCTAGCTACAAGTCCTAGGAATTTTATTGCTGAATAGTAGTCAACGATGGCCATTTTCTCCCCCTCTAGGGCCATTACCCTATTCCAAACTGCTATCTTCTCTTACCTAGACCACTGCCTTATAGTCTTACTGCCACCAAAGTAGACTGCAAATCTATAAAAATTATCCTCTCTTCCTCTCTTTCATGCACAGTTATGTTTAAAACATCTAAGTTTTCAATTCACTTGGATTAAACATTAAAATTCTTTTAAAAATAATTTAAAAGATTTATTTATTTTGAGAGAGAGAGAGAGAGAGAGTGTGTGTGTGTGTGTGTGTGTGTGTACACGAGTGGGGAGGAGAGAAATCCTTAAGCATACTCTCCACTGAGCATGGAGCCCATGTCTGGGTTCAACCTCAGGACCCAGAGATCATGACCTGAACTGATACCAAGAGCCAGCCAACTGAGCTGTGTGGATGCCACAAATATCAAAATTCTCAAATGCCTTGCAAGCTATGATCTGGTCACTACCTATTTTTACAGCCTCATTTCATACATGTATCCCTACTCTGCCATCAAGGTGCTCTGACCTTTTCTTCAGTTTCTTGAACTTTCCATGCACCCTCTTGCTGTAAGACACACCTCCAGATGAGTTGCAGCTGCCAAATCCCCAGGCACTTGCTACTTCTCTGGGCAGGAGCATCACCTGTCATACACTATATACCACCTTCTGAAAGATGAAGATCCACCCATCTGGATTTTTCTATGCTACCTATTGCTTCTTCCAACCACATGCTATCCTTTGTCTTCTTAGTTTCTACAAATCAGCTGGTCTCAGTTTGCCATCAAAAGTACCCTGATTTTGACATATATTCTTAATTGTGAAATATTTTATCATCACTATTCTTATCTATAAACCCCTAGATGAGTCTGATTAAAGCATATAGGAGTTTCAAAGAAATCCTTCACACAATTCTTCTCTCACTTTGGTTAAGTTCTATACTGTCAGGGGCTGTACCTGTCTTATTCACTAATGCATACACAGAGCCCAAAGCAGTGTCTGGCAAAATAAGCACCAATAAACATTTGTTGAATGAAGGGGGAAAGAAAATGGAAAAGGGAAGGAGAGAGGGAAGGGTGAAGGAGAAAGGAAAGGAAGAAGGGAGAAACTACATGGAATAAATATGATGTTGTTTTCAGGCCCCAGAAGCCAATTGTCACCAATCAGGAATTAATCCTGCCTCTTTGTGTTATAATTACCAAAGCAGTCTGTCCATAAAGAAGACTGAAATCTGTTCAACATATACCCAATTCATAATACTGTAGCGTCTATTCTTTCCTTAAGAAAAATACAGATGTATATTTTTTATGCAGCCCTGGAAAGGTAGTGTCTAAAATGCCCTCATAAGTCTCTAGAAAGTAAGTGTGAGTGCAAATCTGCAAAGACTCTCCTGGGTTGTGTAACATGCCTCTACAAGCTCCCCATCCAGTCCTGCAACCACATTGGAATGTAGTTGCTCTGATGGAAATATTTCAGTCCCTATAAACTGAGAGTTTCTCCTTTGACCTTTCTCTCTCCCTCTCCTTCAATCATTTATAAAACTTTATATTTTGTTATGTATTATAGGTAAATTTCTGTCTGTTGGCCTAATTCAACAAATATCTACTGTGTTGCCATGGTTGCGGTTTTGGTTTTAGTTCACCGTCAGCATTCTGAGAGGTAGATTCTGGATTCTGAAAATCCAGACAGGTTTATTTTATTTATTTATTTTTTGTCATGAGGTCGTTGTTGTTGTTTTGGTTTCCTACAGAATGATTATTTCCAATTAATGCTTCCTGTATATTTTGTCCAACAATTCAACAAATATGTATTGTAGTAGGAAGGAAGCAGAAGGCACCCTGTCTGCTACATCAGAAGCTTAGATAAGGCCCTGATGGGAAAGGTCAAGGGGATGGGGGTTAATAAGAAAGGGCAGGGGACTGCCTGCATCACCTTACCTCAGTTCAGAGGCAGTCTGCCCCAGGGTTGTTCAACCAGACATACAGACCAAAAAGAGAGCACGTCCAGTTTTACACATTCCCAAATTTTGTCCTCTAGTTTATGATATGAATATATATATATATTTCATATATTTCAAAACTGTGTATGTGTGTGTGTATAGTTATACACATTTTTATAGGATCTGGTAAAAACCCTCCACCTTTTCTCTAGAGGATCTAGGTAATCCTGACCCAAAAGGGTTTATTTGGATGAAGATGCAATGGTATGTCACCCTTCCCATTCTGTTGACTGGGATGGGTCATGGCTTCAGTCCAACAGGCTTGGTTTCTAACTCTCAACTCTACTACCAGCTGTCCCTAAAGGAGCTGGGCAGGGCAGGTTATGTAACATCCCTAAGCCTCTGTCTTCTCATCTCTTAAAATCTTAAAATGAGCTAATGATAAATGCCAACCTCCTGGAGCTTTTGTAAGAACTAAAGCCTGAGGTGCCCAGATAATAGCAGGTTCTTATAACTCTTGGATTCCTTCCCATCTTTCTTGTGGAACATAAGACTTACAGCATCTTTTAAAGTAGTATTGATTTTTACTGTGATTCAGGAAGAGCTGCTCACTTGAACAGAGATATTTGGCCTATAATATATATTATCTTGATCTCTTTTCCAGTGGAAAACTCTGACCCCCAAATTAGCTCTTCTACTTATTTTTAAATGCTATTTGTTTGTACTCTATTTAGCTTCCATAACACTTGGAGGGTTGTCTTATCTGAAGGTAGCATAAAAAACATTATGTGTGTTAAAATGTAGAAAACTCTATCTTAATTGTAGAATATCTTAGTTTTGGGGGTGCCAGGGTGGCCCAGTTGGTTAGGCATCCAACTCTTGATCTCAGCTCAAGTCTTGATCTCAGGGTTGTGAATTCAAACCAAGCACTGGGCTCCACATTGGACATGGAGACTACTTAAAAAAAAAAAAAAAAAAAAAGAAAGAAAGAAGAAAGAAAGAAAGAAAGAAAGAAAGAAAGAAAGAAAGAAAGAAAGAAAAAAATAACATCTTAGTGTTTCCAAGTGCACAATCTGATGAAAGATACCATGAGAAAGGTTAACACAAAAGCCTGGCCTTTCAGAGCTTTATTCATTCATTAACACATGCTCAAAGCACTGAATCAGTACTCAGCAATAATTGGTTACCAAAACATAACAAAGTCCTTGCTTTCATGAATTTATAATCTAAAGGTGCAGATAGATATTAATCAGGAAATCACACTAATAAATAATTATGAGGCTATGCCACTGCTATGTGTTCCATGCTAGGGAGCATGCACAGTACAAAACTTCAATAAACATTTGCTGAATGGATGAATGTTGGTTGAAATTGAAATAAGTATTCAAAAAGATAGGAGACTTGGTTTAGAGAATGGAGCAAAGAGCATCTCATATTGAGATCCGAAGGATGATTAAAAAATAATCAAGAAAATGCTTCTGGAGATGTGGTTTATGTATACAATGGAATATTACTCAGCTATTAGAAATGACAAATACCCACCATTTGCTTCAACGTGGATGGAACTGGAGGGTATTATGCTGAGTGAAGTAAGTCAGTCGGTGAAGGACAAACATTATATGTTCTCATTCATTTGGGGAATATAAATAATAGTGAAAGGGAATATAAGGGAAGGGAGAAGAAATGTGTGGGAAATATCAGAAAGGGAGACAGAACGTAAAGACTGCTAACTCTGGGAAACGAACTAGGGGTGGTGGAAGGGGAGAAGGGCGGGGGGTGGGAGTGATTGGGTGACGGGCACTGGGGGTTATTCTGTATGTTAGTAAATTGAACACCAATAAAAAATAAAAAATAAAAAAAAAAAGAAAATGCTTCTGGGAATGAGTGTTTCAGAAAGGGGATGCATGAGTTAGGGTTCTCAAAACAAAAACAAAAACCAATCATGTGTACACATACACATACACACACACATTATTTTATCCTAAGGAATTAGCTCGATTGATTCCCTTGAGCTGGTAATTCTGGGGGCTGGCAATTATGAAATCTGTAGAGCATTATGATAGGCCAGCAGGCTGAAAATTCAGGTGAGAGTTGATGTTTTACTGTTAAATTGAGATCTACAGACTGAAACTCAAGAAGAGGTTCTGTGTTAAGGGCTTGAGGCAGAATTGCTTCTTTTGGGAAACCTCAGTCTTTACTCTTAAGGTCTTTGACTGACCAAGATCCACCCACATTATGGAGGGTATTCTCCTTTACTTCAAGTCTACCAGTTTAAATGTTAACCACATTTGAAAATACTTCCTCAGTAACATCTAGACTGGTCTTTGAACAAACAACAGGACACATAGCCTAGCCAAACTGACACAAAATTAACCGCCATATGATGCAATATGAGCTAAGTCAAGAAGAAGCAATGAGACATTGGAGAACTGTAATGTGTCTGGACTTTGGAAAGTGAAGACAAGTATAAAGATGACTATAGGACAGCAGAGATAATAGAACATTTTCATCTTCACAGAAAATTTTATTGGACAGTGCTAGGCTGGACCAAATGGGATTTTGGATCCTGGGAAGCTGAATCTTCATCCTGCATATATTGAGAAACCACTGAAGCAATTTTCATAAGGAGGTGATAGGAGTGGTTTTGCATTTTAAGATATCACTCTGGCTTTTGTGGAAAATAGATTGGAGGAGGTCCAGACTGACCACAAGGAAACCACTGAGAAGATGACTGAAATTGTTTGGGAGAGAGATAATTTTAACTTGGACTCAAAGTTGGCAAGACTGAGAAAGAAAAGTCAAAATAGTGGTGGTTTGGGAAGACAGGGAGGAAACAAGTAACAATAGCAGCTGACATTTACTATATGTCAGGCAAAGTTTAAAACTATATAGATACTAGCTCAGTAACTCTGGGCACAACTTTATGAAGGAAGTTCTATTATTAACCCTATTTTGCAAAGAAGAAAACTGAAGTATAGAGACATTAGGTAACTTGCCTAATCAAAGAGTAAGTGGCTGAGCCAGATTCCGATTCTAGGCCCATCAATTCAATCACTACATGATACTGACTTCTGAGGGTATAGATAACTGTCTCTCAAAGGAGAATGACATTCTCATTAAGCAAATATAAGGCATAATTAGGTTCAAGGATCTTTATGTAGGGTCAGAAATAACATCAGGAAGTCAGCCTTAAAAATGAGCAAGTACAGACAAAGTTTTGACAAGTTGACATAGTGGGAAAAAAAGGTGTTCTAGGTGAAGGAAATAGGAGAAGCAAAAACATGAGAATGGTAATGTATGGAGAATATTAAAGATCTAGAAATGAACCAATTTGGCTAGAATACAGATAAAAGGAAAGAAGAAATGAGAAAGAAGTTTTAAAAGGTAGGCTGGAATCAGGCAAGTGACAGTATGGAACTTCATTTTCAACTGAACAATAATCAGTTAATTAACTGGTGGAAAATGGGGAGTAGCTGACTATTTCTGAAAGGTTCATCCTAAGTCTATATCTGGATACATTCCAAGAGAACATAAAATGATAAGAAACAGAAAGAAATTGGTGACAAGATAGAAGATAGAAGATAGAAGATAGAGATAGAAGGATTCTTCATTAGTCCAGTGAGAAAAAATATGTTCTTGAATGACATGGGCAGTAGTGAGAAGGGAGGAGGCGATTGAATTCAGAGACATGGAAGCAACTGAACTTACAAATACCAACTTGTCTGTGAGGGAAGAGAAGTAAAAGCTGACATAGTTCTCATGATTATTAAATATTAGCAATAAGAAGGAAGAAGACGGGATCCCTGGGTGGCGCAGCGGTTTGGCGCCTGCCTTTGGCCCAGGGCGCGATCCTGGAGACCCGGGATCGAATCCCACATCGGGCTCCCGGTGCATGGAGCCTGCTTCTCCCTCTGCCTGTGTCTCTGCCTCTCTCTCTCTGTGACTATCATAAATAAATAAAAATTAAAAAAAAAAAAAAAAAAGAAGGAAGAAGACAAATTAGGACAAGAGTTTTAGGTATATAGCATATTTTAGAGAATTTTTTTCTCTAAAAAGAAATGGGGATGGGGAAAATTATAATATTTATCAATTATAGCATCTAATTCTAAATAATCTTAACCCAGGAATTTTACAGTAGCCATATATTTTTTAAAACAATTTCAGAACAATATTTGTCTAGATTTCAAAATATTTTAAGAAAATACAATTGTTAAGTTTATGAATCTTTACAGAAAGAGAGAGATATGATTATTTCCATTTTATACATGGGCCAAATGAAGCATAAAGTTAAAGGCTAGCCTATGAATATATATTAGAAGCACAAACTGTTAAATAAACAACAATTCTTACAACAGTTCAGGATTTCTCTATGTTCTCTTACCTAATAATGTCAGAGCAAGTGCTAAACAGCTGTTTTGTAATCACAGCAGCTCATGCTGTATTTGCTTAGGACTAAAATTTAATGTCCTCTTCCATTCTTCTTTGGTCCTTCTCCTCCTCTTCTTTTCCTCCTTGTTCTTTTACTGGTTAAAATATCATCAATTATGATTCCCATTTAAATATCTAGGATTGAGGACAAATATACATTTGGTATAATTCTCATAATTCTTGTATTATTTTCTTTTATAAATGGCAAATGCCTTTGGGACTCTCTATTTTTCTGCTACTTATCTAGATCAGTAGGGTACTGAAGAATATTTAAGAATTCCTTCCCAATGATGCTGCAGTCTTCATGGATCATAACAGTTCTTTAGATTATATATTTTGCTAAGCAAATACTGAATTATTCTAACTTATTTCTCTAACTTGTCATGGGACCACCATGGTTTATAAAATAATCATTTATCATATATAAATCATGATCTAGTACTGGATATTCAATAGTGAATGGATCAGGCATTGTCCTTCTCTTCATGATATTTTTACTCTTCTAAGAGATTACTTGATTTTCTAAGTAACAACTAATTCTCCAACACCAACAAGATGTCCAAAAATTCAATTCAGTCCAATTCTGACACCACCAGAGTTAATTAATGCAGATCCCACAAGTTAAGGGCTCAGGCTTACAAGACTCTCTGTTTCAGATGCTAACCACAAATAGGGTCCCCAGGCTACCTTCACTTCTGACCTAGCTAACTACAAATTGAGTGGTTCCCTTAAGCTCTCCCTCTAAGTTCAATAATTCAGTAGGACACCTCACAGAACTCAAGAAAGTGCTACACTTACTATTACTGTTTTATTAAAAGGATACTACTTAGGAAGAACTAAATGGAAGAGATGCAAAGGGCAAGATTGTGTGGTGGAGAGGATGTAGCTGACTCTCAGCACATGGACATGTTCATCAACCTGAAAACTCTTCAAATCTCATTATTCAAAAAATTTTATTGAAATCTCTATAATATAGGCACAGCTGATTAAATCATCAGCCATTGGTGACTGAATTGCATCTTCAGTGTGCTTTGCCTCCTCAGGGATCTAATCTTTTTTTTTTTTTTTTAAGATTTTATTCATTTATTCATGAGAGACACAGAGAGAGAGAGAGGCAGAGACACAGACAGAGGAGAAGCAGGCTCCAGGCAGGAAGCCCGATGTGGGACTCAATCCTGGGACTCCAGGATCACGCCCTGGGCCGAAGGCAGGTGCCAAACCACTGAGCCACCCAGGGATCCCCCTCCTCAGAGATCTAGAGGTGGGACTGAAAGTTCCATCACTCAAAGGCTTTCAAGTGACCAACCTCCATCCTTAAGCTATCTAGAGGCCCTACCCTGAGTCACCTCACTAGCATAAACTCAGGTGTGGTTGAATGGCACTCATTATGAATAACCAAAGATGCTCCTTCACTCAGGAAATTCTAGGAAGTTTTAGGACCTCTGTGCCAGGAATATGAGACAAAGACCAAATGTATATTTTTCATTCTACCACAGAGATACAAATATACAGCCTGGAAATTAATTATAAAGATTTGTTCTTTTCTCTAATAACACCATCTCTAATGAACTTCACTACACATGCAGTTGTTATCACCTCTGCCCACTACACCTCTCCCTATCCAGACTCATCCCAATCCCAGATGGTATCCAGTGTCAAGATCTTCTTTCCACACTATATTGTTCAGAAATATATCAAGTTGAGCAAGGGGCCAAAGACACCCTTATATGAGATTCTGAAAAAGAAAAAAATAATGATGGGCCTATGTATAAAGAGACAGCAGGATTTAGAGATCCAGCAAAAGATGTGAGACAGTGACTAACAGCAGTAGAAATCCATCATAGAAATCCATCATCACCTCAAGATCTGGGAGCAGCAAAGATGCAAAATCACACTGAAAACTAGAGTGGTAGAAGGGGGGGCTTCCTGAAAGGAGCTGTTGTCCTGGAGAGACATCACCACTAGCTGGACATTAGGTACAAAAAAAGGTAGAGAATGGAGAAGGAAATAACCCAACCTCCCTCTTCTCTAGCCATTCAGTTTCCTACCAGTTATTTATATAGCTTGAGTGAGTCTGGGAGGTGTAGTCATTGACCCAATAATGTTATGACACATAGGAGGGAAGAGAAACACAAAATATTCATCTGTGGAAGAAATTAGAGAAACATCATTACACCTTCTGCTCAAGCTTGTATCTTTTTAATGACTTATGTGACTACAGCACACTGGCCCAATGAATATTAATAGCTAATTGCTAGCTACTGTTCTGAAATGCTCCCAAATTTTATTTTAATTCGTGGTATCTTCTATGGGTTATAACTCTTTGATTTGATGTAATCAAATACAGGTGTGTGTGTGTGTGTGTGTGTGTGTGTGTGTATGTGTGTAAGTGTGATTGTAAATTGCTTTATATATTTACTACTCTTTGAATAGAATTAGCTAAAAAATCTATTTAGGAACCAAGGTATTTGCTGTTTATTTAGACTTTCTCCAATTTAGCACTACTGTTTGTGTGTGTGTGTGTGTGTGTGTGTGTGTGTGTGCTGGTTAATTTACCATAAGTAGGTATTATGTGTTTTTTTTTTTTAAAGATTTTATTTTTAAAAGATTTATTTATTTGAGAGAGAGCAAGTAAGGGGGAGGAAGGATGAAGGGGGAGGGAGAGAGAGAAACTCAAGCAGATTCTACACTGAGCAGGGAGCCCCATATGGGGCTCGATCTTATGACCCTGGGATCAGGATCTGAATTAAAACCAAGAGTAGGATGTTTAACCACCTGTGTCTCACAGGTGTCCCAAAATATTTTATTATTTTTAAGTAATTTCTACATCCAATGTGAGGCTTGAGCTCACAACCTTGAGATCAAGAGTCTCATGTTCCATCAATTGAACCAGCCAGTCACCCCATGTATTCTGTGTATTTAACAACAGATCTGGCATCTACCCACTAGATGCCAATAGTGACCTTCTCTGAACAGTTGTGATAATCAAAAGTATCTCCAGATATTGCCAAATATTCCCTGGAGGCAAAAATCACCACCAATTAAGAACCACTACCCTAACTGTGTTATTTAAAAAAAGAAACCAAATAAATCACTAACTTCTTCCAATACTAATTCACTGATCATCTGCAGTAGATAGCCTACAAGAGAGTTTTCAATGATTCTTGCCCCTTTGTAGTCACACCCTTGTGTAGTTTCATGCTAGTCTAGGATGGTTGGTTTGTGTGACTAATAGAAAATAGCAGAAGTGATGGTATGCCACTTCTAAAATTAGATTATAAAAGATTACAGTTAAATCTGAGGCTTAGTCTATCTTGAATCATTTACTCTGGGAGAAGCCAACCGATACATTATGAGGACTCTCAGGCAGCAAATGAAGAAAACCATGTGGCAGAAAACTGAGATCTTTAGATAAAGATAGGAAGGAACTAAGACCTTCCAGTAGCCACATGTGTGAGAGCAAAAGCACATTATTCAGCCCTAGTTGAACTCAGGTGACTACAGTCCTGGCCAGAAGCTTGACTGTGATGTCAGAAGAGACTCTAATCCAGAATGACACAGACAAGCTGCCCCCAGATTCCCAAACCTCAGAAATTATGAAATGATAACATTAAAAGTTATACAAGAAAAAATATTATGAATGCAGTTAAAAGATAATGGATGTACTGAGAAAAGATTTGAGTGTGTTAATAATTTGTAATTAATAACTGAAAGTATAAAACAGTCCTTTTAACCAATAAGAAAAAAAAATGGATCAGGCTATGAACACACATTCATAGTTGAGGAAATCATACTGCCCATAGATACTATTTCCACCATAAAATCGGCCAAGCTTAAGAAGGACAGCAAAGACATGCTGATGGAAGTTTAAACTAACTCAATTTTAGAGATCAGTGTAGAACTATATTGTACAATATAAAAATCTGAATTTTAGGTATATATCAGGGCTAGAAATATTAACTATTTTAGATATATATCAGGGCTAGTGCATAAGGAAGACTATACAAGAATACCAATACATTGATTAATTTAATAAGCATTGGGGTACCTGGGTGGCTGAGTGGTTGAGTGTCTGCCTTTGGCTCAGGTCATGATTCTGGGGTCCTGGGATCAAGTCCTGCATCAGGCTCCCTGCAGGGAGCCTGTTTCTCCCTCTGTGTCTCTTATGAATAAATAAATAAAATCTTTAAAAAAAATTTTAACAAGCATCAATTGACCACCTGATATAAGCTAGACACTGTTCTAGGTCAAGGGGATTTACCAATAACATTTAAACAAAGTATCTCCTCTTAGTGAACTTACATTTTATCCATGAGATGACATATCAAGAAAATACGGATTAAGCAGGTGCTACTGTAGAACATGTGGCAAGAAAAGACCTAGCTGATATGGACAGGATTGAGCATAGTTCTCAAAAAAGTGAATGGGCAATTTAGGGCGGATATTTTGGGGGAAACTAATACTGAGGCAAGTGCCATTCTAGAAATAGAAAGAACAGTAACACTAGAGCAATATGATTGACAGATGTGATAAGAGATCAGAATGCTTGATGAAAAGGTTTGTAAACCATGATAATGACTTTGGATTTTATTCTCAGTGACATGGGAAATCTTAGGAAAGCACTAAGTAGAAAAGTAGCTTGTCTTCTATGTCACCCTGGCTGCTGCATATAGAATAGATTTTGAAAGGCATGAAAGAAGCTGGGAGATGAGTTAATCGGAAGCTTTTGACATTAATCTAGCTGAGAGAGTTGATGATGGCTTTGATTATCATGGACATTATCATGATGGCTTTGATTATCATGCACATATTCTGAAGATAGAGCCTAAGGAATTTTCTGATGGGTTGATAGTGAATGGGAATAGAAAAGAGAAGAATCAAGGCTAAAAACAGAAGAATCAAGAATTATTCCTGCTTTCTGGTCCTAGTTTCAGTATTTATAGAAAGTTGAAAATTGCAAACAGCCTAAATGACCATTAACAGGGGGAATGAATAAACCAATGGTATGTATTTGTATAACATATTATTATCCTAGTTTTAAATGATGGAATTTGATTGTTATGTACCAATTTAAAAGAATCTTGAAATCATAATTTTGAATAAAAAGTGGAAGGTGGAAAATGACACTCATACCATATTATTAATGGAAAATTTAAAAGATATAAAATAATACTATATTATATATATATATATATAGAGAGAGAGAGAGAGAGAGAGAAAATGAAGAAATATGAATACAGAATGCTGGTTTTCTTGGGGCAGAGAGTGGGGGAGAGAAAGTAGTGGCAGGGCTTTTGTTTGCCACTACGGTCACTTTGTGCAGACTTTTAAAATGTAAACCACTTCTGAAGCACATGCAACCTCACACCAGTATATATGGCTAGATTCAACCTACCCACCCCCAGCTGCACAGTCTTGGTTGGTACCTCTGGAAAATGGAAAATGAGGCAGAGGAAGGGTGAGAAAAAGACTATCTGTCTCTACAATTGCTTTATTTTTCTTAAAATAAAATAATATGTTTTGGAGAAAATATACCAAATGTTAGTAGTATATGACCATTCTTGGCATTGAATAGATGAGCAATTGCTACCTTGAACACTGTACTGTTTCATATGTTAGAAATACTTTATTTTTGAAAACTTTAAATTTTCTAAGAGCTACCAACTCTTAAGTACTTAAGTTGTTAGTGAGAACCAACTATGTGTATCACAGTATCAACTCTTTCATTCATCTTATGAGTTTGACAGACTCCTTGAAATCAGGCTCAGCAATTCATTTACTAAGGCACCCTTTCCTCATCTGCAAAATGGCATAAAAATCCCATCTGCCCTGTAAAGTTGCTGAAGATTTGTGATCCACCGTTAATATCGCCATCAGTGATAGTAATGACTATACATTGACAAAATGTGCTAGAGATAAGATTAGTTCTATTTTCAATGTTAGGAAACATAATGTCAAAGAAGTTAAGTAAGTTAAATATTTTAGTTTTCACAGATGTAAGAGACAGGATTCTAATTCAGCCCTGTTTGATGCAAAAATGTGTGATTTTACACTAATACATGCACCAAAAGGACATTAACTGAATGTTTCATGAACTAGGTAAAGGACCTTAAAAATCACAAGGAAGAGAAGACTACTGCTCATGAATGTTGTGATGCATAAGCACAGTGGAGAGTAGTTAAATGAATAAAGACAAGCTAGCAAAATATTGCCTTCAATTACAAAAGGAAGGGCACAATCACACAGTGTAAGGATCAAGCTTACAAAGAAATCAAGCTTACAGAGAAGAAATCAACTCCTCTGGGGACAGATGCCTGTTTCTTGTAAGTGTGCCATGCCAGTGTTTTAGAAGTACCTTATCACTACGTAGAGAAAAAAATGTGATGGACAGAAGTAAACTGACCCTGCATTTATAGCAAGCATTCCAAAGGGAAAAACCAACACACCATTTAGTTTAAGTCTGTAGTTTTAAACATCGAGGCCTATGATAATCAAAAATTTTGGTCATTCTTAGAGGCTGCTATTAAGATCTTTAGTTTGAATAAGAAAGCAAGCTCTTAAACTCTTCCTCCTCTGTGTCCTGCAGTCCCTGTATTTTACACAGTAGAAGTTTACTGCATTTATTTCCATGAAGGGTTACACATGCAGCCCAGGTGAGCTGAATCTACAATTTCTGTTTTATAACATTTTGTGGACTGAGAATGTCTTAAACGTTAGCACCTGTAGATTTCTGAATCTACACCTGGTTGACCAGGTTCTTCTTCTGTTTTTTTATAACGTGAATTCATATTTATATTTTATTGCATTTTGTAAAACAAACTGACATTTGAAAACTAACTGAAGGTGTTTTAGCCAACAGACACATAAAAAGATACTCAACATCATTCAGCATCAGGAAATACAAATCAATACCACAATTAGACATTACCTCACACCTGTCCAACAGCTAAAATAAAAAAACAAAAAAACACAACAAACAAGTGTTGGTGAAGATAGGGAGAAAAAGGAACCTTCATACACTGTTGGTGGGAATGTAAACTGGTGCAGCTACTCTGGGAAACAGTGTGTCGGTTCTTCAAAAACTTAAAATAGAATTACCCAATGGTCCAGTAGTCACACTACTGAGTAACTATCCAAAAAATACAAAAATACTAATTCAAAGTGATGCATGCACCTCTATGTTTATTGCAGCATTATTTACAATAGCTAAAATATGGAAGCAGCCTAAGTGTCCATTGATAGATGAATGGATGAAGAAGATTTGGTATCTATATCTATGTATGTATATATAGAGATATATGTGTGTGTGTGTGTGTTTGCGTGTGTGTGTGTATAACATACATTGGAATATTACTCAGCCATAAAAAGAATGAAATCTTGATGTTTGTAACAACATGGATATAGAGCTAGAAAGTATATTGCTAAGCAAAATAAGTCATTCAGAGAAAGACAAATGGCATATGATTTCACTTATGTTTGGAATTTAAGAAACAAAATAAATGAGCACGGGAAAAAAAAGAGAGGGAGAGAGAGAGAAATGAAGAAACAGACTTAGCTGTAGAGAACAACCTGATACTTACCAAAGGAAAGAGGGTTGGGGGGACAAGAGAAATAGATGATGGGGATTAAGCAAAGCAGTGCACTTGTCATGATGAACACTGGGTGATGTATATGTGCTGAGTCAGTATGTTTTATAACTGAAACTAATATAACACTGCTAACTACAGTGGAATTAAAATAAAAACTTGATAAAAATAAAAAAGAATAAAAAAGGATGTTTTAAAAAACAAATCCTCACCACCATCAATAACGTGGCTAATTGGAGCTCCTCGGTGGTGCAGTCAGTTGAGTGTCTGCCTTTGGATTGGGTCATGATCTCAGGGTCCTGGTATTGAGCCTGCATCGGACTCCCTGCTCAGCAGGGAGTCTGCTTCTCCCTCTCCCTCTGACCTCCCTCCCTGTTTGTTCTCTCTTTGTCTCAAATAATTAAATAAAATCCTTTAAAAAATAACATGACTAATCAATGTGCTGCAAGCCTTAAAAGTTCCAAAGAAGCTTTTTTCCCATAAAATAATTCAATTTGATATTTCTCCATCCAATTACAATTTTAAAGATTTTGTTTGTTTATTTGAAAGAGAGCAAGTGGGGGAAGGGGCAGAGGAGGAGAGAGAGGGAGGATTTCATGCTCAGCATGGAGCCAACTTGCAGCTCAATCTCATGATCCTGAGATCATGACCTCAGCCAAAACCAAGAGTTGGATACTTTACTGACCCAGCTGTCCAGATGCCCCCAGTTGCAATTTTAAACTCTAAGTTCCACTGTCCAATACTGTAGCTATTACCCACATATTGTTATTTAAATTTAAGTTTATTAAAGTGAAATAAAATTAAAAATTCAGTTACTCAATCACATTAGCCATATTTCAACGGCTCAGCAGCACGATGGGGCTACTGGCTGCCATGTTAGGCAGCAGAAATTATAGAGTATTTTATAGTATTTCTGTAAGTACAGAACATCTTACTGGACAGCACCTCTGGAAGGCATATAGCAAAGTACTAAGACTCACTTTCCTCCCTTTCTAAGATGAAAAGTATAGAACGGTCCCTCAAAGATTGGGTTCATTTTGCACCCACTATTATGTGTTACAAAGTCTTAGCCTTCATTAGGTAAACAAACAAACAAAAATATCAGTTTTAGAATCTTACTGCCCAGATTCCCTTAAAAATAAGAAAATATTTTATTCTATTTAAGAAAATACAACAAACACTTAAGGCAAAGTATTTTAAAAATATATCTATCAGGAAAATATATTCATGAATAAGGAAAACTCAGGTTTTTTCTGTGATTAAATACTTTGAGGTTTGCTATACTAAAAACATTAAAGTAAAGAAAAGATTATTACTGATTTTTATTAAAAGTTGTATATTTCTTTTAGGATTTCATTTGAATAAGCCGGATGTCTGGGAATGCTGAGCACCAATGAATATGCTAATCAATGCAAAACAACTATAAAATATAGTAAAAGGCCCCAGATGGAACGTCCTGGGTCACTAACACCCAAGTGGTGGCTGTCTCATCTCTTCGTTATTCAGCTTCCTCCACTCAGACACAAATCTTTCTACACTGGAAAAAAGGACCCAACCCACTTAACTTCATAGCAGAAATTTTTCTCCTTGAAAAATTACTTGAGCTAGAAGAATTTCCATCTGGGAAAGGAAATCCATCAGTTGGAAATTCTAACAAGGTTCAAGTAAACACCTACTGTGACATTCAAAAGGAAAATGTTTCACAGGTATAGATAGGAAAAGGAAGTATTTGGCTGAGAAGCAACTGAGACTGTTCACATACACAGTACTAATCTTGATGCCAGTAACAGTCTAGAGCTATCTCAAAATCTTTATGGCTATTGTTGACTTCTGGATTTGATCACCCATTAAAGTTCTAAATTTGATCACCCATTTATATCCTATAATAAATGGCATACTGCTACTTATGTTTTAATATGATAAAATACATAGAACATAAAATTGACCATTTTGACCATTTTTAAGTGTACACAGAATGATCATCCACTACTACCACTACCTCTTTAGTTCAAAAATGTCATTATTTCCCATTGCTTTTAGGATAAAGTCAAAGTTCACTAGCATTGCCTATGAGGCCCCACATGATGTAGCTCTCTGCCCCTCTTCCCAGACTCATTCCATTCCAAGTTCCACCTCCATTTTGGCATTCTACCCACATTGCCCTTCAGCGTCTTTCTGTTTACTCTTTCCACAGGGCCTTTCCAACAATGTTCCCTTTCTTTGGAATGTCCTTCCTTCCTCCCTGCACATAGCTGATTTCTACTCACCATTCAGGTTTCATTTCAAGCAATACTTCTCGGACATGTCTTCCTGGAAGATGTTCTGACCCTAATTTCTGACTTTGCAGATGTGCAAATTTACATACACTGAGGCAATTATTTGAAGATATCTGCCATGCTCAGAAACTGTTAATATCACTGTTGAAACGTCATTTTATCTTTAGTGCAGGGTTTCATAACCTCAGAACTATCAACATTTTGGCGAGATAATTTGTTGTGGGAGGTTGTCCAAAGCTTTACAGGATGCTTAACAGCTTCCTTGATCTCTAACAGTTGGATCCTAATAGTAGCCTCCCCCTTCCCTCTTTGTGACAACCAAAAATTCTTCCAGTCATTATCAAAATGTCCCTTGTGGCAAAATTACCCCCATTTCAGAAACACTGTTATAGGGCACAGCATAGAGCTTAACACTTAGGACATTTAAAAAATATATTATGGGAAATAAACAGAAATTTGCTTTGTTTCTGCCTATCTTTGTTTCTCTCAAACATTTAGCTAGGCTTCCTATGCTTACCAATAAATAGAATGAATCATAACTACAATAGAATTTGAAAGAAGGAGGGGAAAAGCTACATAAATTACTTTTCAGATATATGTCCCTGGCATCTATAGAAATTTATTAGGGAACATGTGTAGGTAAAGAGCAAAAGAGAAGCCAAACCCACTGTCTAGGCATTTTATATGGAGGCACACTTGACAGGCAAGTGTGAATATACTGTGGATTATGATCCAAGACAGAGGTCTCATACCTCTGCTGCCATTTTTTTTTTTTTTTTACATTTACAGGAGTGTTCGTTGCTATTTGGTTAGGTGAAATGACTTCCAGTTTAAGCTTCTGTCACCTACAAGTTTGTATATAAGCACCAAGTTTGAGGAGAAGTCTTAAATCCACTGCTGGTGACCAAGCTCATTGCTGATGCCCCAAGACACAAAATAGAAAGGGGACTGGAAAAGGAGTACATCCAGGTTAATCAGCAGAATAAAAGATTTAATCTCCCCTCCTGGACGAATGGCTATTTCTCTCTTTCACCTGGGCATTCAACTCCCTGACCCATTAAAATGGGCCTAGAAAGCATTTGTTTCTCCCCAAGGACGTTGGTAGATTAGACTTTTCAAAGACTGCCAAAAACTTGATTGGGTTTGGAAGGCTTCTTTCTCTCTGTTATGCATATGGTTTACTGTGAGCCTGTCTGTATTCCCTCACTTGGGGCAGTGTGTTTGTATGTTTGTGCGTAAAATGTGTATTTATACATCTTGTGGTCTCCTTATTGTTTCTTGTATCTAAACAAGAATTAGTGAGTGATCTAATTCTGAAATATTCTCTACAAATGCAATTTTAGTGGCTTGGAGTAAATATATAATTTAAATGTGTATACTTAAGAAATGCCAGCTTCTCTCCAGGCTGTGGGGTGAATATCAGTACTCTACTTGCAAAGCCAAGAATTCAAGTCACAGGAGTCACTATAAGAAATCCCAAATCACACTTCAGGCAGTCTCCAACCTGTAATTTTTTTGACTTTAAGATGGTATGAATGTGATACATATTGAATAGAAACTGTACTCCAAACTTTCCGTTTCTATTTCTTCCCTGGCTGGTGATATGTAGTAGGTACTCTCGTGATGCTGGGCAGTGGTAGCCTCAATTCCCAATCATCCATGCAATCACAACTATAAACAACTGATACACCTAGCAACTGTTCTGTACCCATACAGCTATTCTGTTTTTCACTTTCGGCACAGTAGTAAATACATTATAGGAGATATTCAGCACTTTGATCTATAAGTGGCACAGAGAGTGCAAAATGAAAACACTCCTCTGGGCCCCCAATTTTGTCAAGTAAGAAGAAAATTCCTCAGCTGGAAATATGCAGTCTTTCTTATAGAAAAGACAAGAGGTCTCGGAGGGCAAGCAAAAATCCTACAGAGCAAAGTCAAATTCCTAAAGAGTAATTTCAAGTCCTAAGAACAGCAATGGAGTAGAGAGCTACTCTCATAGAACAGATCAAGGCCCTAAGCAGACTATTGCCAGCTCCTGGGGTAGGGAGACCTAATAATATCTGCTATATAAAAATTGCTATGCACCAGTGTCTGCTATGTGATGTCTGTTCCCCTCCTTTTTGAAACACTGATTATACTAGTTATCTTGCCACTATCTCAAAATTGTGCTTTGAGAATATGGGAAGTGGACAATCTATGTTTTTATAGACCTATAGGTCATGAGAAGCCACGTTAATAGATTTTGATATATTGTATTTGGGTCTGAAGCCATAATTGGCAGTGGTGTGTCAGTGCCACCTCATGCCAGCTTGTGAGAGCTGGTTGTGTGCATCTTTTCCCAACTTATACTCAGGATATCCTATCAGTATCTTGAAATTACGGATGCTGGTAGTATTTATATCACAGAAATGATCAAATGTTTCATATCAGGGCTCTTTTTTTCTTCTTTTTAGAGAGTTGGCTGTCATACACCACTACTTTTGGTGGTCTTAAAAGGTGGTAAGTGTATTTTTCCCAAGAAGAATATAAATAATTGCACCCAAGGAGAGAGGTCTGTGCTACATTTAAAATGACCACAAATTGTGGGACGTCTGGGTAGCTCAGTGGCTGAGTGTCTGCCTTTGGTTCAGGATGTGTTCTTAGGGTCCTGGGATCGAGTCCCACATCGGGCTCCCTAAAGAGAGCCTGCTTCTCCCTCTGCCTATGTCTCTGCCTTTCTCTCTGTGTCTCTCAAGAATAAATAAATAAAAAATCTTTAAAATGACCAAAAGTTATTTGTAGTATTCTCCTCTGACAGGTAGAATCTATTATCCTAACTTTTAAACCTGGGCTGGCCTAATATCTTGTTTAAGCAACAAAATAGAGTGGAAGACACACTGTGTGCTTCCTGAGTATGGGCCTCAAGGGGCCTTGCCACTTCCCTTTGTCCTCCTGTTGCTCTGTAAGCCTGGAATAGCCAACTGAAGGGTGAGACCATGGGGATCAGGAAAATGCTATCCAGCTGAGGCTTATTCTCCTAACTAGCCTCTAACCAACCCTCCAGCTGACCACGGCTGTGTAAGTGGCCTGAAGAGAGGTCAGAAGAAAAATTGTCCAGCTGAGCCCAGCTCCAATTGCTGACCAACAGGATCATAAGCAAATAAAACTATTGTGGTTTTCAGCCACCAAACTTTTTAACAGTTTATTTATACAGAAATAGCTGTCTAATAAAGGAGTGTTTTGTCATGGGACAGTGTTGTGATAAAAAGTGATATAAATTTCAGCACTGAGCCACATGTTCGATGGTACTGGTATCTAGAACCTCTGCCCAAATTATACAAATAGTTCAACAGAAGAGGACCAAAGTCTAGTCCTTGTAAATTATCTTGAAAAAAATCCCTTCCAGATTGATATCTGTTCATTAACAGGCAACTTTTGGATATGATCACTCATCTCTTTATAACCCATCAAGTAGTCCTCCACTGAGCATGTATTTTTCTGTAACTGTTAATTGAGAATATTTGTATTGATTTATTTTGTTTGTTTTTTATTTAATCAGGACTATTAAATAGGACCATGTTACAGGATTTAGGAAGTCTTTACAATTTGTTTTGCCATAATTTTTATTTCTGAAAACTTTATATGAATAATTTTGGAACTATGTGACTGGATAGCTATTAGAAATCTGTGTTGTGACCTTGTCATGATTAATTCATTGATTTGTGTGCACAATTCCTACAACTATCTGAGAGAAAGCTACATCAGTCCCAGACATACCTCTGAGTTTAACTTGGCTGACTTTCCTGAGCTTGACTTAAGCAAAGAGACTTAAGTCTATTATATCTAAGACTTGAAGTTCTCTGAAAGCTAAGTCAAATCTTCCACTTTAGTTCATCGGAAGAGAGAGCCAAGGGGCCAATGTGAACTCTGAGCTCTTCCTATTAATCTTTTGGATTTAAGTGCATTGATTTATATATATGAGCCAAAGTTTTTAAACTCATGACCAATAGCAGGAAGCCAGATGTGTACCTATTTTACAGAATCACATGCAAGGTGCTAAATTCACATCTACTATGGGTGACTATTTATATAGAAGCACCTGCTTCAAATTCACCAATACCTCTGAATTCCCTACTGTTACTAATTTTCTTTTTCATGTTTTTGGTGTTTCAATTTAGATTTTGGTTACACTCATAGGCTTAAAAGGAATTGAAAATATTCTCACCCTACAGTTTCTTCTTTCATTCTCTCTGGGGAGCTATTAGAAATAGGTACCATACTGAGAATCATTCAGATTAAGTTCATATTTTTGTATTTCATATTGATAAATTATTTTTGCATCTTATAGTAATGCTCTTATGCAGAAGTGACACAATTTTTTTTTTAGTCTACCAGTATTTAGTATAACTTATGTACATGAAAATGCTCAAAACTTAAGTGGACAATTCTAGGATCTCTGATAAATGCACAGAAGCATGTAACCATATTTCAGATAAAGACATAGAATATTATTATTACACCAGAAAATCCTCTTGTGCATCTTTCTAATTAATATCTGCCCCAATCCAAGACAACCACTATGCTGACTTTTATCACCATAGGGCAATTTTGCTTTTACTTGGATTTTATATAAATGGGTTCATACAGTGTGTACTTCTTAGTGTCTGGCTTATTTTATATAAAATATATATTATAAAATTTAATAACATTATAATTTAATATTATGTATAAATAATATAAATATATTTATATTTAATCAATATAATTTTTTGAGGTTTAACCATATTTGTGTCTACTAATAGATAATGTTTTATTGCTGTATGGCAATTATGCTAAGTAAAATAAGCCAATCACAAAAGGGGAAATACTGCATGATTCCACTTATAAAGAGCAGTAAAACTCATAGAAGCAGAAAATAAGATAGTTGTTACCAGGGCAGAAAGGGAAATGGGGAATTGTTTAATCAGTATATAATTTCTGTTATGCAAGATGAATAAGTTCTAGAGATCTGCTATAAAACATACTGCCTATAGTCAACAACACTGTTTTGTGCACTTAAAAATTTGTGAAGAGGGTAGATCTCATGTTATTAGTTCTTACTGTAATAAAAAACAAAACTCAGGAAAAAAAACTCCAAAGGGATGCAAGTAAACGTTTGGAGATGATGAATTTGTCTGTTAACTTGACTATGGTGATGGTTTCATGGATATATATATATATATATATATATATGTCCAAATTCACCAGAATGTATACACTAAATATGTGTAGTCTTTTTTTTTTTAATATTTACTTATTTATTTATTTATGATAGACATAAAGAGAGAGAGAGGCAGAGACACAGGAGGAGGGAGAAGCAGGCTCCATGCTGGGAGCCAGACGTGGGACTCAATCCCGGGACTCTAGGATTGCGCCCTGGGCTAAGGGCAGGCGCTAAACCGCTGAGCCACCCAGGGATACCCTGTGTAGTCAGTCTTTTTTTTTATATCAATCATACTTCAAAGTTTTTAAAACACTCTATATTGATTTTCCACTTACATATGATTGATCTAATGTTTGAAGTTGCCAGCAGATAGCAGAAGATATCATTTTATATTATGTGGAAGTGGCTACTGAATAATATAAAAGACTTATAACTCTTTAAAACAGAACTAGTAGAGTAACATTTGCAGAAAGCAGACTCTGAATAAGAAATACACATCAATGTCCAGGGACAAATATATGTTTGTAAGTTAGTGCTCCCTTCCACTCCCCTAATGCTAGGCCTGCCCCTACCTACCAGAAGCATTTAATTTAGTACCTATATCCACAGTTTTCTATTTTTCCCAAACTTTGCCATTACAATGTCACCTGTCCTATGTTACATACCTTCTGCCATTTGCATAGAGTTAGGTAATTTAATACATTTATTCATGATGTAGTAAAAGGCAATTTGAGGTTAATTTATTACTCTTTCCAGTTTAATATTAATATTTTGTTAGGGAGGGGGCACCTGGGTGGCTCAGTGTTTGAGCAGCTGCCTTTAGCTCAGGGCGTGATCCCAGAGTCCTGGGATTGAGTCCCGCATCAGGGTCCCCGCAAGGAGCCTGTTTCTCCCTTTGCCCATGTCTCTGCCTCTCTCTGTGTGTCTCTCATGAATAAATAAATTTTTTTTTTTTTTGGTTAGGAATCATGTGAAGATAATGATTAGTCCAGCAAAGTCACTTTAATAATAGGTCTTCAGAACTGCAGCTGATTGATAAGTAATGGGATATATTTAATGCGGTGGTGTTTTCAGTACCTTCAAGTGGTTCTGCACAGGCTCAATCCATCTGTGTGGAAGCTATTCCTGGCCAACAAAACAATCCTGATACAGCCACCAAGGCCTTTTATTACTTTCAATCTCATGAATGTTTTGCTGACACCTAAGTAGGTAAGTGAGAGCCAAAAGAACTGACTGGTAGGCCAGGAAATAGTAGAGACTATTTTAATATTTCAATGTCTACAACATTATCCCACTTATAATGCCAATTTATATTATGGTCCTCATGACCTCATTTTTTTCCTGATCCTGTCTGTATAAGTGCTGAATAATTTCTAAAGGGGATACTATTAATAAGATACAATATCTCCTACTGACTTGTATTTGCAGGCAATACCTGCTAGGAGATTTGAGTAAGAAGAATAAACAAACTGCTACATAGACCATTCCAGAACAAATAATACTTACTGAACTTAGTCATCTTCTTTTTTGTTTTTACTATATTAAATAGGGCCCACGTTGTATAACAATATAAAGTGGACTTAAAGGAGAGTTTTGCCAAGATTGGCTAGCTGCTAACCAAACCCATTTCCTCTTCTTCCTGAGCACACATTTAGACTACATTTCCTGCCTCTTTAGCAGTTAACTGTGCTCGTGTTTGGACTAGCCAATAGAATGTGAGTAAAGGTAATATGTGCTATTTCCAGGTCTGAGCAATACAAATATGTCACTTGAGGAAGGCAAAGGACAGGATGGAAGGAGTCTGAGTCCTGTGATTATTATGAGAAAAAAAATATGAGTAAAATCTTTGGAAAAACTCAATAAGAACAGTTCCCCAAAAACAAAACAATCAAAAACAAGATAAAACAAAACCTTTACAAATTAAGTGTGGGAGATACATCTACAAACAATTAGAAAAGAAATATCAAAATCTAGAAACACTCTGTTTCTCAAGTGTCTTCAGTTTCTTGTTTTAAATTATGCAATTGAAACTAAAAGTCATAGCCAAAGCTGTATACTAATGCAAAAAAGATCTACAATGACTAACTATTCAACAACATACTTATATCCTTGGCTCTATGTAAAAACATCAATAAAGGAAAGCACATACATATCCATGTTCTGAGTTAACATAAAATGTTAATTTATAGATGTACTCTTTTACTAATTTTAGTCTTGAACTATTTTCTTTGTTGTTGTAGTTACAATTATCCAATCAACTACTGGTTCCAATCATGTGAAATTATAAAGCTTCTACTCAAGTTACAATATGTGGATAGTACTCTGTAGTGTTAAAATTAAAAAAAAAAAATAGAATAGGACTAGTTATATTATAGGACATTAATATAGTTAGGTTAATTACAAAAGCTCTTTCCAAAAACATAGCATTAAAGCAGAGAACTGGAATTAGGGAAGATGATAATATTGACAAAATTCAGTAGAAGGGTGGCCCAGGCACACAGAACAGCCTGAACAAAGCATGAAAGAACTCAGCTTTGTGAGTACATGAAAGTAGGTCAAATTGTGATGACTTTAGAGAGAAGTGAGCAGAAGCCAGAGCAGGTAGGGAGTTGCCATGGTGGGAAATTTGGATTTTACTATATGTGCAATGAGAAGTCATGGCAGACATTTAAACAGTGGGGCAGTATATGTCATCTTTTGGTTTTAAAAAGAGCATTTCAGATAGTCTCTAAACAATATATTAGAGAAGACAACAGTAAAATGAGAATTTTGTTAGAGGATTTTGTAGTAGGACTGTAGAAATTTGAAAGTTGTGGCTTGGTCCAGGGCCATAAAAGTGGTGATGTAAAACAGTGAGTGCATCTAAGATAATTCTAGAAATGAAATTAATAGATTGGGGATTGAATGTGAGAATGAGAAAGAGGAGGTGGTCAAGGCAGTCAGATGTTTCTGTTTGTTTGCTTTTTGCTTTCTTTTATTATGTTTTAACAACAGTTTAAATAATAAAACCATTTCCTCAGAAATGAATGATGAGAAAGAACTAAGGAATTTAGTGGTTTTTTTTTATTTGATAAGAACACTTAACATGTAATATACCCACTTACCACGTATGTAATAAAAAATAAAGTTTCATTAATTATAGTCACAATGTTATGTAATAAATCTTTAGGATTTATTCATTTTGTGTAACTGAATTATTATCCCTGCTGAACAACAATTCCCAATCCCCCTGCTTGCCCTATCAATCATGATTCTACTCTCTGATACTATGAATCAGACTACTTTAGATTCCTCATGTAAATGGAATTGTGTAATAATTGTCTTTCTGTGACTGGTTTACTTTAATTAGTATAATGTCCTCAAGGCTCATACATATTGTTTTAAATGATAGAACTTCTTTCTTTTTTAAAGGCTGAACAATATTCCATTGTATGTGTATTTCATATTTTGAATAGACACTTCTATTCAAATGAATATATAATATTTCTATTATATATATAATATGTATATGTATATGTATTTTTCATTTACATATATATAATATATATATAATATGTATTATATATATAAATGAAAAATACTCAATGATACCAATCATCAGAAAAGTGTGAATTCAAGCCACAGTGAGATACCACCTCAGACCTGTTAGGATAGCAATTATAAGGAGAAAAAAATATAATAAGCATTGATGAGGATGTGGAGAAAATGAAAACGTGTACACTGTTGTGGGAATATAAAATCATGTAGCTGCTGTGGAAAACAGTATGGAGGTTCCTCAAACAACTAAAAATAGAATTACCATATGATCCAGCAATTCTGCTTCTGGGTATTTAACCAAAAGAATTGAAATCAGAATCTTGAAGAGCTATTTGTACTCTCATGCTCATCACACTATTATTCACAATTACCAAGATGTGCAAGCAACATAAGGAATTCAGTTTTAATCTTACCTTTAATATACCTGCAAAGCATTCAAGTGGGGATTATAAACACATAGTTCAACATGTAAGTATGAATCCTGGACATATTGATGACATTTAAAACCTCAAAAGGTATTTATAATGAAGAAAAAATAATGTTTTCCAGAAGTAAATTTGAAGTTATTAACGTACAGAGAGTATAAATAGTGTACCTTTTAATTGTATATTTCAGGCATCAACATAATGAAACTAAACCATGAGTTTGTGGCAATTTATTCCATGTTTATGAAGTCAATATCACCCACTCATGAAGATTCATTATAGGTTAAAAAAAATTGCTCAAAATTCTTAGTTAAAATTACTTTATTGTTTTTCTTCATTTTTGTTCGTGTTTTACTGGGCTTTGTCTTATCCCAAATATAAAAATCAAAAGGAAGAACATAGTTAAGAAGTATTCATTGACTAATACAGTCATTGGGCTTATCATATGAAATTCCCTTCTCTCACAAAACAAAAATCATTCTAATGTAAGGTATTTTTATCCAATTTAAAATTGATTTAAAAACAATCTAATAACTATAATTTAATGGGGAATAAGTAATATACTTTGAACCACTTCTGGAGATACATCAAGGAGAGATAGCAGAGGTACAGGTGCATCCACTTCTGCTTTTCATTCAGTATATGAAAAATATTGATGCAAGACATGAAAAACAGTACCAGTTTAGAATAAAAGAGTAATCTGTCCCCAGTTATCTCTTATAGTCTCCTGAAGAGATGAGAAATATGTTTTTTCCTATCTATCTAATGTGTAACTAATTGAAAGAAATGCTGTTGGCAGTCTGAACCAAAAGGGGTAGGAAATTCCATCTCAAAGAAAACTCACATGTTATGCACCTGCTTAATTTCCAAGCATTTTCCAGATGGATTAGAGAATGAGATAGGAATAGACATCTTTTTTTGACCTGAAAAGGTCTTGCTGTTTAAATAGCATCTGAATTCCTTACCCTCTGGATATCTAATACTGATCAGATGGTTTGTGTCCAACAAATGTGTTGTGCATAGACAGTGGTTTCTGGAGAGTATCTGTGGTCTGTAGGGAACACTGCCCTCACAAACTCAATCCAGGCATCACAAGGCAGGTGCTATTAAAGATGAGGCCTCATGTTCATGACCTTTAGAATCCATCATTTTTGGTGCTAAAAGAAATCTTGGATGTTCTTCTATTCAAATCACACTTTGAAAATATGAAGTACTCTGGCCAAACCACTATAAAACACTATCAAAAGAAAAAAGGGGAAAGAAAGAGAGAGAAAAAAAAGAAGGAAGAGGGAGAAAGAGAAAAGGAAATGAGATATTGCTTATTAAATCAATCTTGTTGTAAAAAAAATCTATACTATGTTTCTGTTTTCTGTCACTCCCAGAGCCACAGACTATGTCCCAGGTCATAACTAAGTAGGTGTGAGGCATCAAGTACGTAGCTCATTTCCTGGGGTTTTCTGGCAAGGTTAGAGGTGGTTTTGCAGAGGAGAGATCAGCTGTTTTAAAAGTTGGAATTTGCCACGTGCATATGGTGCAATGTGATTTAGGCACTGAGAGCATGTGACAGGACACAGATGATCTGAGGGAATAGCAGATAATATGGCACCAAAGAAGCATGCAGCCTTAGTGCAGGAGATATAAAGGTGGACAAATCTTAAAATCTGATCCAGGAAGGCCACAAGTACTAGTGTAAGAGTACTTTTCAGGAATTCAGGAGAATTCCTGAAAAAGTGTGAAAATGACTAAATCTGCGTGTTAGAAACAGGACATCTGTAGAAGATCTCACCTAGAGAATAGTTATAAGGTTTTCCAATAAATTTAGGTACAGGGGATAAAACCTGAATAAAGCACCGAAGTTTTGACAGAGATAAAAGTTACCTACTTTTCGGAGGTATTTAGTTGTAGAATCAATCAATTTAATGATCATTTGATGAGAAAAAGAATGTTTAGCCATTGATACAAATCTTTCCTTTCTGGGCACCTAGCTAGCCTGCATTTCCCAGCCTCTGTTACATTTAAGTGGTATTATATCTTTAAGTTCTTATCAATGGAATCTGACAGAAGTGATGCATGCTGTCTCTAGAGGAGAGGGCTCCCGCATGCCTTCTTCCTCCTTTTGTTGATTAAGGTCCTAAGGGATGGAAAAATCATATGCAAAAACCTTGGTACCTAAACAATGAAAAGGAGAGAATCATTTGCTGATGAGAAATACTTGCATTGACTATTATATGAGCAAGAAATAAACTTCTAGTATTTCTGGCCTGGGAGATGGGGAATTTCAAAAGAACATAAGATAAGGTTGAGTTTGGGGATTTAGTAAATGAAATTAATTATTTACACTGTGGACAACTTTGGTGGTAAAGACACACAGCAGACAGAATAGCAACTCCTTTGCTCAGAACACAGCAATGACTTCTTTCATTTAAAAAAAAAAAATGGCCAAAGTATTTACAACAGTTTTTGTGGACTTGCAGGATGTGGCCTCTACTGACCCTCTGTCTTTTCCCTCTCACCTCCTCATTCACACTGCTCTGAAGAGCACAATTATCTTTCTTGTCCTAGAAGACACAGGCTCACATCTGCCATACAACCATTGCGTACCATTCCTCCTAACTTGAATGCTTCTCCCCAGATGTGCAAGACCTAACTCCGACCTGCTCTTCAACATTTTGCTTGAATAACCCTTCAAAACAATGCCTACCCTGATAAGTCTATTTAAAGCTGTAAGTCAACACTCCTCCTAGGCACTCCCCATCACCTTACTCTAAAGTATACACTTAATACCTTATAGCATAGTGTTTATTTTGTCTCTCTCACTTCCCCTCCTCTCTCTGATACATGCACACACATACAATGTAACTTTTATGAAGGCAAATACCTTTGTCTGTAAACTGAGGTATCTCAAGGACTTAATTCTGGCACAGAGTACAACTCAATTATTGTTTTATGAATAAACAAACAAGGGAATGGATGAGTTTGGGGCATATAGTTGAGGGCATGCAAGATACATTTGAAAATATGGGTCTAGAAGCAGAATACTGTTCTAAGCAAGTAAATTAGTAATCCATCTATCATCCTGGGACATTGAGAATGGATGAGATCACCCAGGGGAACTATGAAGGTGGAAACTAAGATGAGGGACAAAAAGAGAACATTGCATTTTGAAACATTTGAGACAGTATGAAGAAAAAGGAACCAGGCACATAAACAGAAAATGAGTCAAAGGGGCAGAAGGTAAATGTGGGGATACATGGTATGGTAGATATAAGGTTAAGAGTTTCAATTGTCTCAAACACAACAAAGTGAAGATTTTGTATTGCCTTGCAGATGTGGGTCTCAAAGGCAAATTTTCCACCTAATATAGGCATAGACTATTTAAGCTGCTAGGGAGATTACAATTGGAATATTTGGAACATAACAATTTGGGAAAAAAGAAGAAAGAAAGGAAAGAAGGAAGGAAAAGAAAGAACTATAAAGACAACATCGCCAAAGTCTAAATGTAGCTCATAAAAGAGATCAGTATTAGTTGTTTTTAGTTTTTTAAAAAATACCTTATTTTTTTATTCATGAGAGACACAGAGAGAGAGGCAGAGACATGGGCAGAGGGAGAAGCAGACACCCCACAGAGTGGGGAGCCAGATGTGGAACTTGATCCCAGGACCTTAGGGATCATGACCTGAGATGAAGGTAGGCCCAACCACTAAGCCACCCAGGTGCCCAATTGTTTTTATTTGTAAAAGTCCTTGCTTTGTTCCCTTTATCCAAATAATACATTCATAAGAATATATAAATGTGGAGGGGGAGTAGTGAGGGTGGTGGAAAAATAAAATAATAGATATATGTTAATAATTTCAGTGAACAAAGCTATATACAATTATGCTTCAAGGTCAATATTTAAATATTCATAATATGAACATAAGATTAAAATTTCCTAAGCAGTCATAACACAAATATCAGTTAAATTTGTTATACTGCATTATATGCTCATAGGTTTAAATTGAATTTAAATAAATATTTTAAAAATCAGAGAGGGAAAAAGAGAGTACTGTAATCAGTTGAAGTCAACATAGATTTGGTAAGAACAAATCATAAGGTTCTGAAAGCATAGAGGTAATTTTTTTTCATTATATCAAAGATGCATCCAGCAGCCTTCATGATACATTGAAGATACAATGGGCTCAAATTGGGCTCATCTCAAAATCACTTACACAGATTTGTAGACAGATTAATAATTAATGTACATGGCATTAATTAATGTCTCTCTGACAATGTGGATAGAAATTTCTGTGGTTCAGGGATCCCTGGGTGGCGCAGCGGTTTAGCGCCTGCCTTTGGCCCAGGGCGCGATCCTGGAGACCTGGGATCGAATCCCACGTCAGGCTCCCGGTGCATGGAGCCTGCTTCTCCCTCTGCCTGTGTCTCTGCCTCTCTCTCTCTCTCTGTGACTATCATAAATAAATAAATAAAAAAAAAAAAGAAATTTCTGTGGTTCTGTCTTGATATCATTCTATATAATTTTTCTCAATAATTATTATAGAGAGGTTGATGGAATGTTTAGCAAGTTTGTAGATGAGAGTTAGTTAATATCGTGTATGACTGAAGTTATATAAAGTAATCTTGACAACCAAAGATGCCATACCCAAAACAAGACGATATTTCAGAGAATTAAGAACAAAATAGCAAAAGTTAGCTGAAAAGGTCACTTGCAAAAATGAGAAATAATGGAATTCTTACTATGACAATAGATTATGAGCCATTCATCTAAAAATCTTAGTAACCTCTAAAGGCAGTAGTAACAATTATTAATGCCAATTCGAGTTAAATTTTAACCATGTAAATTTGGTGTTTGTGCCCCTAAATGGATCCATCTTACAGAGTTCTGTTTTAGTCAGGCCAGATTCAGAATATTGTAAGCAATTAAAGTTAGCTCTCTTTGAGAGGGCAAGTCAAACTAGAATAAGTCTAGATGAATCAGAGCAACTATACATTAAAAGTTACTATTCCATAGATAATCATTCCAATTCTGGTAAATCAAAACCTATTGTTCAGGATTGGACAAAGGCAAATGGTCCATGAATAGATGATGATTTCATAATTCAAATATCTTCACATATCTTTGAACAAAAAAAACTATACAGAACAACAAATAAAACTAATGCATAGGGGCACCTGGGTGATGGTTAAGTGGTGAAGCATTTGCCTTCAGTTCAGATCATGACCCCAGGACCCTGGGATGGGGCCCTACATCAGGCTCCCTGAGCCTGCTTCTCCCTCTCCCTCTGCCTGCCACTCCTCCTGCTTCTGTGCTCTCTCTCTCTGTCAAATAAATAAATAAATAAAATATTTTTTAAAAACCTAATGCACAGTTGTATAACTAGGAGATGGAAAATATTTTAAGACTTTAATTATCATCTATGGGAATGGATATCTGATTTTTAGCTTAGACATGTATAGAGTGAAAAAAAGAAGTTCCCATCCTTAAGAAAGAAAAAGCTGGACAGACAGCTAATTAATCACTTTTCATGAACCCATCAGAAAACAAAGTCTCAGCACAGATGGTGATCCTATAAAGATTCTAGAACCGTTGATGAAACTTAGAAGAAAAGGTACATGTAGTGAGAAATGGTACCCAAGTATTTGCTTGCTTGGAGTAAAAGCCAAAGGAAGCCATATAAGCTGATAAAAACATTAAACTACAGATTTTGATGAATGAATTTCTGGAGGCTAAGAGTGGTCTAGTGTAAAAATTTGGAACCCCTGGGGGTCATAATCAGGGGTGTTTCCATAATTTTGCAAGCTTTTCCTATAGAAACCCCACCAGATTCTCACAGGGAAAATCAGAGACCATGGAGAAAGCTCTCTCATGGAGAAGCTCTCCCATGGAGAAGCTCTCCCATGGTGCTTCCTGGAGTAGAGAAAACAGCCACTGCTTAATCTTCCCAGACCCCATCTTCCTGATGGAACAAAAGGTTTAATCCTCAGAGGTATATATTGCAGACTGAACCATTACAGCTGAGGGAAGGAAATTTCTTCCATCCCCACCTTCCCTGTCTTACCTGAAAAACAAAACAAAATAAAACAAAATTTTAAAAGGCACTTAAGCTATAGGGTGGAATACATTTGATGGATAGAATGAAAACACTAAAGGATGTCCAAGAGAATAAAATAGAGGGTGAAGGAGAAAGTTCCGTCCCCGGATGAAGGTTGGAATCACTTAAAAAGGCCACATTCCAAGAAACAGACCCACTTGTGGACACCAAACATTCATATTTAACCAGACATTAAAACTGGTTTCCTTCCCTAAATCTCATACTATCAAACCTCCAATAGCAGTAGCAATGCATTTCAGCTGAGAGAGATGCACAAGACAGACACTGAATAAGAGCACAAAGAGCCAAGAAGAAAGACAAAATCAAGTTAAATAGAGAAATTCAAAGTCTCTGGTACACATAGCAACAAAAGTCCTCAACACTAGGAATCATTGGAACAACAAATCTCAAACACAGCCCAACCCTGGATAGATTTACATAAATAGATTTACCTCAGCATCTACTGCTCTGTACAATATATTCAGTTTCCAACTGAAAATTACAAAATAATTCATCAGAACCAAACTTAAATATGTTTAAGTGCCCATGAAAAGATAGAAAACATGCAAAATTAGTTTTTTTTTCAACAGAGAGATAGAAACTATAAAAAAGAATCAAATGGAAATGCTAGAAACATAAAATACTATAACAGAAAAGAAGACTTTCACTGAACTCATTAGTAGATTTGACAGAACTGAGAAAATAATCAATGAATATGAAGGAAAAGCAATAAAATTTACAATAGTTGAAGCACAGAGGTAAAACGTTGTTGGTGGTGGTGGGGGTGGGTGGGAAACAGAGCTCAGGGATCATGTCAAATGCCATAATGTGGATAACCAGAATGCCAAAAGGAGAAGAGAAAACAAAGCAAGTGAAATATTTACAGAAATAATGCTGAAATTTTTCAAAAACAAGTGACACCAAATCAGAAATTCAAGTAGAATAAATATCCCAAACACAAAACCTAGAGATATCATATTCAAGCTACAGAAAATCAAAGAAAAAGAAAAATTCTTGATGAAAGCCAGAGGGAAAAAGGTATTTTACCTACATAGGCACAAGGAGAAGAATTACAGCAGATTTCTGAACAGAAACTATGCAAATAAGAAATAGTAAAGTGAGAACTTTAAAGTGTTAAAAGAGAAGAAAAAAACCACCAACCCATAATTGTTTATTTAGCATACAAAAACTGAGAAAATTAATTGTCATAGACCTCTTCTATGACAAACAGTAAAGGAAGTTCTTCAGGCAGAAAGAATATGATTAAGGTGAGGAACTTAGATCCACATTAAAAAAGAAAAAAAAGAGTGTTGGAAATAGAATAAATGAATGTAAAATATAACTTAATTTTTTTTTCTTATTTTAACCACCCTAAAAGAGACCTGTCTACTTAAAGTGATAACTATAGGGGTGCCTATATGCCTCAGTTGGTTGATCAAGCCCTGCATCTGACTCCCTGCTAGTAGGGAGTCTCCTTCTCCCTCTCTCTCTGCTTCCTCCCCTCTGCTCATGCTCTGTCTCTTACTCTCTTAAATAAATAAGCTTTTAAAAATATTCTTTAAAAATTTCAAATAAAGTGATAACTATAAAAATGGACTGTGTTCATATTTATAGTATATGTGGAAGTGAGATACATGACACTGGCATAAAGACGGGAGGGAGACACGGGGAATGTACTGTTACCAAGTACTTCTACTACATGTAAGGTGGTATCATATTATTTGAAAACAGACCCAAATAGTTTTAAAAAGCATATTTTATGGGGCCCCTGGGTGGCTCAGTCAATTACACATCCAACTCTTAATTTTGGCTCAGGTCATGATCTTAGGGTCATGAGATTGGGCCCAACATCACACATCAAGCTCTACCCAGCACACAGTCTGCTTGAGATTCTCTCCCTCTGCCCCTTCCCCTGCTTGAGCTCTCTTTCTCTCTCTCAAATAAACAAATAAATAAAATATTTTTAAAAGTATATTTTAAATTATAGCAGAAGCACTAAAAAGACTTTTTAAGTATAAATAGTAAGTGTATGGATAAAATTGAAGGAAAAATATTTCAAAAATCAGAAAAGATACAATAGAAAAAAGATGCACAGAAGAAATACAATAGATAGATAACACACATGATAAATTTTAATATAAATATATTAACAATTACTTTAAATGCCTGTGGTTATAAATGTACTTGTTAAATACAGAGATTGTCATATTGGATAATTTAATTTTATTATATTAGTATTTGCACATATTTGCATGTATTGATTTTCTACTTAGTATTTGCATGTATTGATTTTTAAAAGTGCATTTTTAGTAGACAGAATATAGATGAATCTTGTTTTCTACTATTGTTGTTTTGATTCCTTTTTATCCAATAGGACAATCTCTTGGAGAATTAATCCCTCCAAACAAGGCAGAACAAGGAAGATTGTCCGTACAAAGAGGAACATTACATAATAATAGAGGGATTAATTCTCCAAGGATACATAACAATCTTATATATGCAAGCACCTAACAACAGAGCTTGAGGCAAAAACTGATATCTGAGAGAATAAACAGACAACTCTACAATGATAGTGGGATAACTGAAGAGTCCTATATTTATTAAAAGAATTAAATTTGTGGGGTGCCTGGGTAGCTGAATTGGTTAAGTGTCTGACTCAATTTCAGCTCAGGTCATGATCTCAGGTTCATGAGATTGAGCCCTGAATTGGGCTCTGCACTGGCATGGAGCCTACTTAAGATTCTCTCTCTCCCTCTCCCTCTGCTCCTCTCCACCACCAGATCACTCTCTCTTTTTTGAAGAGAGACACACACATACACAAACACACCCAGAGAATTTAATTTGTAGTTTTAAATATGCTAAAACAAAACAAAACAAAATTCTCCAAGCCCAGATACTTTCACTGAGTTCTACCAAGCATTTAAGGAAGAAATCATACCAACCTATACATTCTCTTCCAGAAAATAAAAGAAGAGGGAATTTTTTCAAGTCATTTTATGTGGTCAGTATTATTCTAATACTAAAATCAGAGAATTGCAGGGAAAGAATAGTATAGACCCTTATCCCTCATAAACATTAACACAAAAATAATAACAAAAATTAAAAAATTGAATGCAGCAATATATAAAAAGCATAATGCATCAAATTTAAGTAGAATTTATCCCAGGAATGCAAGGCTGGTTCAACATTCAAAATTCAATCACTGTAATTCACTATATTATTAGACTAAATAAGAAATCCATATGACCATATTAGTATATGCAGAAAACCTTTCAACAAAATCCAACATACATTCATGATATAGTCTCATATATTAATAACTGCAACTCTTTGTGAGCAAATGCCTTTAACTTAATGCAAAATATCTACAAAAAACCCAAAATCTATAGCTACCATCATATTTAATGGTAGAAGACTAAATGTTTTCTCCTAAGCCCTACATTGAGTCAAGGATGTCCTCTCCCACCATTCCTACTCAACATCATAATGGATGTTCTAGCTGGTGCAATAAAGCAAGAAAAAGACATAAAAAGAAAATGTTGGAAAGGAAGAAATAAATCTATCTTTACTCAGAGATAATATGATTGTCTATGTAGATAATCCCTAAGGATTCGCAAAATACTCCTGGAACTAATACATGAGTTCTACCTGGTCTCAGAATACAAGGTCAAACTACAAAACAACCTACAAAAGTCAATTGTATTTTCCTACATTGCATGATAAATTGAAATCTGAAACATAATAATAATAATACCTTTACAATAGCACCTAAAACTGAATTACTTAGGTATAAATCTAAATAGGTACAAGCTCTGTATAAAAAAAAAAACCCTACAAAACATTAGTGAGAGAAATCAAAGAAAAGCTAGACAAACAAAGAGATATACTTGCTCATGGGTTGGAAGACTCAATATTGTCATGATGTTATCTCTCCCATTTGATCTATAGATTCAATAATACAATATCAATCAAAATTCCAGAAAACCTTTTTGTAAATTTCTGACTTTAAAATTTATATGAAAAGTCAGGGAAAACTGAATAACTAAATCAATTCTGAGAAAGATGATGAAATACAGACTAACATATAGTAAGGAACTAAACATCTAAAGCCAGCTCAGTTGACCTTGAATGCATATCAGAGGAGAGGTTCAGGTGGCGATTGCCAAAAAATGGTGGAAAACAGAAATACCACTTCATCAACAGCAGATCTATACTCTAACAAATGTTAAAGGAAGTCCTTTAGGCAGAAGGAAAATAAGAACAGATGAAAATATGGATTTATCCAAGGGAATAAAAAACACCATAAGTAACTGTATGGGAAAACATATATTTTTCTTATTATTTAAATCTCTTTAAAGATACTGACAGTTTAAACAAAAATAATATGTATTGTGGGGTTTATAACATATGTATAGGTAAAATGTGTGATAATAAAGTATTGGAGGGGAGAAACAGAAAAACTATAAGATTTTTAAGATATTTATTTATTTATTTATTTATTTATTTATTTGAGAGAGAGAGAGAGAGCATGAGCAGAAGGAGAAGAGGGAGAGAGAAACTCAAGCAGGCTCTGTGCTGAGAGCAGAGTCCAATGAGGAGCTTGATATTATGACCCTGAGATCATGACCTATGCTGAAACCAAGAGTTGGATGTTTAACTGACTGTGCCACCCAGGTGCAACCAAATTATAAAAGTTTTATACTATATCTAAAGTAGTATAGAATCTTCTGATTCTATAACATATTACTATAAACTCTGAAGCAACCACTAAAATTAAAAAAAAGGTTAAAGCTAATGAGGCAGTAAAGAAGATTAAAAAAAAGAATACATACTACGTGATTCCATTTATATATAATTCTAGGAAAAGCTAACTAACGTAGAGAAATGAAAACAGATGAGTGACTGCTTTGCGCAGTGTTTGGGAAAAGAGCTAGAAGAAAGGAATTACAAAGGGGCATGTGGAAAGTTTTAGGGATGATGGATATGTTCACTTCTGATTATGAAGTAGTTTCTTGAGAGTATAAGAAAAAGAAATGGAAGCCAAACACTAGAGGGGTTTAGAAAATCAAAGTATGTGTTTTTAACCATAAGATAAAATTATTTGTAATAAACCTCTATTGTTAGTACCAAATGGCTCCCTTTGCAGCTCTTCAATGTGACACCTGCACTTTCTCTTGCGGAATAACAATGTTTTAATGAATGGGTAACAGTTCAGGAGTCCTTTTGCAGGCTCAGTAGAACAAAGCTAGAATCCCAGACAATATTCTAATAAGGCCTTTAAGATTCCAAATACAGTCTGTTTAGCTTGTAACTCACTCAGGTGAGTATTAATGTTTTGGCCAAAACCACCTGAAGTTTGCTTGAGGCCAAAGCTCTGCCAGGCTGTGTTTGGAGGAAGCAATTGAGGCTTGCTAAATATAGGTAACAAGGAATTATTCACTGGATTTTTCATGAAAATATAAAAAGAACCAAAACCAGAAAATATGAAGACAAATATACATGTTTAACAGAGCTAGAGGAAAGGAAACAAAACAACCAATTCAGCTCAACAAAAAAAGGTGGTTGTCTTTTTCAAAGGCTGTAAGAGATGCTATTAAGAACAACTGTGTTTCACTATGTAGAAGCAGAGTTCAAAACTTTTATCTTTTGAGTGATGTGGATGTGCAAACGTGGGTGGCATGTGGGTGCACTTTGAAAGGAAAGGAGGCAAGAATGCTAAACTCCTGAGATTTAAAAATGATATAGGAAGAATAGAATGGGTCTCCAATTCTACAACTATAAAAGAAAAACACCTCCCTCATCAAAGAAAGGTATCCCAATGTTCCCCAAGATGATTCAATACAAAAAGCCTTTTTGCTGATCCCAGTATGTTTATGAATAATACTTTTGATTTACAGCAAATCACTTAATCTTTCTGAGTCACTGTCTCTTCATTTATAAAATGACCTAGATCAAGAATTTTCAGTGACAGCAATGGGCAGACACAGATGTGCACAATATGAATAAAGCTGTCCAGATGATTATGGAAACCACTGGACAAGCTAATTTTTGATATAGATTTTATCAATAACCTACTACAGATCTATTTTTTCCTCAGTGTTGTGATCATTTACTCATCAGTTGTATTACTATAATAACTTTCTAGAGATTACAACATTAGACATTAGTATCTCCTTATTCTGATTCACATCCCAGTGAGTCCTTTGACCAGGGTTTCCTTTATTCTGTCCACTTCTTTAAAACCCTAATTAACTCCTATTTAGTTTCTATTGCACCAAGGCTGAAGGCTGAATCTCTCTACTGACTTACCGTATTCTGGTTGACAAATTCACAACCTGCATCTGGACTTTCTAATCATTCTCTGTTTTAGAAGATCATCTATTTATTGACTATCCAGGATATCCTTCTGTCTTCATCATGACAAAGATCCTCCAAGAGGAAGCAAGTAGATTCAGAAAATACATTTAAAATCCTAATGAAAAAAAATTCCAAGAAATAGAAAGGATTTGCCTATAATTTAAAAACTAGCCTATCCTATTCTCAAATAACTACCCCTTTATCCTACACATAGACAAAAGCAGATATTTCACATACTCCACAATTGCTCAAAGACAATGGGTATGAAGAAAGTTGGGAAATCAGGGTATAGAGGCTAAAGCCATCAGATAAGTCCCAAAGTCTGTTTGTGTGTACTTCAACATTTTCCCTCAAGAGTTTTAGTTGCTGTTAACCAGGAGTAATAGTTGACTCTATGGCATATATATATAGCGTCTATATTATCTATCCAACATATTGACATGTAGGGAGAATAGACAAAAATACAAATTTTTATAGTGTACCTCTCACTTTTCCTATATGCATCTTGGAATTAGAAACCATAATATTCCAAATGACTGAATATTCATAAATTTATAGAGAAGAATGATAAACAAAGGCCTAGATAGTATTTCTCTGGAATACACAAAACCTAAATAATGGATTCCTGGGCAACTGTCATTAATCTGAATAAGCCTCTACTTCTATAATTCTTGTAAACACTTGAAAAAGTTCAAAATATCTGCTGGCTGGTAAACACACTTATTTTCTGCCTATTATCTCTATGTCACAAGTCCCGAAGAGGCAAATCCAGATCCTTGCATGACAGAGCAACTAGAAAAGAGACACCATTAACTTCATGTTCTCTTTGTTATATTGTGTAGATTTTCTCCCTATACGAGGAGTAGTGTAGAGTAACTTTGATACAGATCAGTTTCACAAAATGATTATGAGGAAACTTAAATTTACCACATAGCCTAATATGGCCTTTTGACAGAGGAGTAAAGTGAGGCACAGAGGTTCAGATTATATTAAAGGAGTCAGGAGTTAAAGTCTTTGAAAAAGAAATATCTTACATTCAACTTTTCAAACGTGACTTAGTGCTACAGATACTATACAATGAAAGCTCAATGACCTGTGAATGTGAATAGAGAAGCGTGTATACAGCTGAAATAACCACGAGAAATGATTCTACACCTCCCCAGATTATGCAATGATTCTTTCCCATCATAACTTTTAGAATTGAAGCAAGAAAAACAATAGACCATAACAAGTCTACTTAGAGCAACGTGGACAAATATATGAATCAGGTAGTCTCAGGATAATCCAGTGCATAGACCTCTTTTACTCATATTTCCAAAACACCCAATTCCAAAATTTGTATCCTGTACAATTCAACATAGCTCTATAGATAACTAGATATAAATTTCAACTTGTGAATTACTATGTACAAGATTGCTCTGGCTCTGACACTCTGAAAAGACATAGGTATGTTTTCTTCATTTCCTCTTTTTCTTTTTCTCTTTCTTTCTTTCTTTCTTTCTTTCTTTCTTTCTTTCTTTCTTCTTTCAGCTTTCTATCTTTCTTTCTTTTAATTAATAAGCTGTTAGACTTTGGCTTTAGGCAGAATAAAAATGAGGTTCTTGCAAGATCTTTTATAGAAAAAGCTCACTTCTCTAGACTTATAGCAATAGTTGTGAGTACAGACACCCTAAGAGTGGTGTGGGCATTGCAGTGATGTAGTTTTATATGTAGTCTCTTTTCAGGGATGGTTGACAAATAGAAAGTCCATATTTGCCATACAATGAAGATATCAGTTGTACCCTGCCTGGGATTGATACCTGAAATTCCCCCTTTAGAAGGAAGATGCTTATGTCCATCAGAAGAGCAGACTCCTGTTTGCCTGTAGCAATGGTATCTTAGAGTGTTCTGAAAAATCTCATACATCCTTGTCTTTTCTTATTCACTTGTCACTCTAGATAAAACCTGGTAATTAATACCATTTAAAAGTGTAGAAATCCTCACTGGTTTTCTTTAAAAAAAAAAAAAATCTGTCCCGAAACCACACCTGGAAGTCATGGATTTTACCATCGTTACAAGAAGGGGCACCATGAGATGATGTTTAATTCATGACGAGGAGATGCAGGTCCCTTGAGCAGACAGTGTGTATTTGTTAAATAACACTGTGAAACCCAGACATTTTCCTGTTTCATCCTGTTTGGAAATTTTCAAAAATGATTTTTCCAGGCTTTGTCCATCCATTACTTTTAATAATGACTTTATTGGGATACCAATTATTTTCTTTGGGCCAGAGAAGACGTGTTAAGCCACATTTCTCCTGCAATTTAAGAATTCTTTTTAATGGATCATAAGTATGTTATTCTATATATAAGATGAAATCCAAAAAGCTGAAGTGGAGAGTTAAGAGTGCTGTTATACGACAAGCTGAGAAACTCTTCACCATTTGTTTCCTACAAAGGAGTCAAACAGAATGGAGGAATCTGTGATATTGATTTCAATTGTTCAATTGGGATTTCATTGTTCCATTTTGCAATGCCTACATGAATATGGCAAGAAGTGCTTTGGAAGAGACAAACATGATGTGTGCTTGATGCTCTGTCTTTAGCTTTCTATTTCCAGGTTGATCATATAACAGTAAGTTCAAGAATCCTTGGTCATTTCAGTCATTCCTGCCACAGTTAATGCTTGCAGCCTACTCCTTTCCCAGATCCACTGACTCAGAATGTTTTAAATATATTTACAACTGAAACAGTTCAGGAACTTCAAAGAATATTTAGAATAAAAGTGGCTGCAGGAAGACTTCTGAAGAGTTAAGAGTTGATGTCTGCTCAGTAGTATGACTTTGGGACCATGAAAAGCCTTGTGCCAATCCAGAAATGCCTCTGCATCTATTCCCTGATGCCTAACCATTCCCCTAGGGGTTGAATCAGCAATTTATTTCACTTAATTGCCTGCTGAATTCAGAGAAAACACCCATGGTATAATGTAGTTTGAAGACTGTTTGCACTGGGGCAAAAAGGATCGAACATCTGTCCTTTTTAAATTGTTTTGAGAGGTAGGAGGAAGGGTTAGTGTAAGGACAGAAGAATATATGAGCAGGGCAGTGAAAGAGGAGAAAATATAGGACAAAGGAAGAGAGAGTGGGAAAGATCATAGAGAAGGGAGACAGGAGAAAGAAAAGAGAGGGACAGATAAGCAAGGACAGAAGGGAGAGAAGAGAAGACAGGAAAAAGGGAAGAGAAGGAGAAGAATGACGAAAGAGAAGAAGAGGCAGGTGAGACATTTCAATAAAAAATAAAAATGTTCAGTACATGCCATTTGCAGATGGTTAAAGAAAAATTTTAGCTTAAATATGCAGTAAAACATCTTCATGAGGATTGGCAGGTCTACTCTCTAGAGGGGCTAAGATGTTAATGAATGGCTTCACTGCAGACATGTTTCCAAAAGCTGCCCTCTCATTACTTTTTCCAGGTAGGGGTTCAAAGTGGCTGTATTGAGTGCTGTATTAGTTTACTTTAGTTCAGTAGGGCTGCCATAACAAAGCACCACAGACTAGGTGGCTGGAATTCCAAGAACAAGGTGCCAGCAGACTTGTTGGCTCTGAAGGCCCAAGGGGGAAGGATCTGTTGTGGGCCTTTCTCCCGCCTTGTGGGTGGTTACCCCCTGCTGCCTCTTCACCATGGATGTCCCTTGTGCATGTGTATCCTGTGCCTCTTCTTATAAAGACACAAATCAAATTGATTTAGGGCCCACCCTAACAGCCTCATTTTGACTTAGAGAAGTTATGTCCAAATACTGTTAACATTCTGAGGTACTGAAGGGTTGGGATTTTAACATATAAGTTTGGGGAAGACACAGTTCAGTCCATTAACACAGGTAGAAGGCATATCAAAATCTAGAGAGGAGAATATCTGGCAATAGTTGCTCAGTCCCAATTTTTTCTTTGAATTAGAACTGAGATAGTGACTCTGCAGATCTTGGGCAGCACATATTTATCCCATGACCCCAAATATCTTTAAAGAGAGCACAGTAGTATGGAAAGTGCACTGGCACAAAGGGGTTGATTTTAGTCTCGGATCCACAACCTATCATCTGTGTGAGCTTATATTACTTGACTTCTCAGTCTGAGCCTTGGTTTCTACTTGAGCAAAATAAGACTATTAATTACCTGCTACAAAATTGGGTTGGTGTAGGCTAAGTCTTAAATGAGAGAACATCCTTGATAAAATCTGAAAATGCCCTGAAAAGCCTTTGTATACAGTCAGGCTTTGAACAAATGGAAGGGATTATTGTAATCACCACGGTGTATTTGATTTTAAATGGTTGCCCACTTAAAATGCTTGGAGATTTAAATAGAGCCAACTTTAAACCAGTGTCTTTTGAATAGTGATTCAGAATAGACTACTTTCTCTGTGCACATGGCTTTTTCCACAGGGTACGATTATTAGCTTTTAGTTCAATATTCATTAGCACATGCCTTTAGATTAACTTCTGTCAGTCACACACCTCACTAGGGCCATATTACTGATGATAACATTAGCTTTCAGTTTGGTAAAATATTAAAGAATAAGACTGACTGAATAAGGATCAGTGTTGATTCTTCCCTTGTGTGGGAACCTAAAGAAGCCTGAAGCAGGAAAAATTTGTCCCCATCTTCCTTCTCTTGTATTTTTGGTGCCCTGAATTCTAAATACTGCAATTTGTCACAGGCCATCAGAAAATGACTCTGATAATGGAACTCACAGGAAAGATACTCCTCATAGAAACAGAAGGGTTTTGAAGAACACTGCTCCGTAGGAGGGGAATAATCGCAGTGATTAAATCAAGAAAGCTGGAAAAGTGGAACTACAGTAACCATGGTGGAAGACAGAGGAGACAGAAGAGCAAGACATTCTGGAAACCCATGAATGATCCCTATGAGGCTGATGCTGCTCTCTTCAAAAAGAGCTCAGGAAATATTATCAAATTTTTAAAGCCTTTGTAGTTAACATATTGCCTTAGAGGTGAAAAATAGTGTTAATTACTATTCTTTGTTTAAAAACATGCACTAAAGGAAAAGCATTGGATATATGCCAAAGACCTCCAAGGCTGTAGTTTCCATTTTCCACTATCTAATGAATTTGTTAATTCTAGTTGTTTTTCCAACAAGATTGGTGATGATAACTTTATTTAATACAAATGTGAGAGAATGGATTAAAATGTGAATAATGAACCAACTGTTTAGAAACAGTAAATAACATATTATATATAATAAGTGATATTAATAATATACATTATATATTATTCCATGTATTTTACTTTTTCAACATTTTCCTAAATTAATATTAATTACAGATGTAATGTTTTATTTTTAAAAAATTTATTTATCCATGAGAGACACAGAGAAAGAGGCAGAGACACAGGCAGAGAGAGAAGCAGGCTCTATCCAGGGAGCCTGACATGGGACTCAATCCCAGGACCCCGGGATCACACCCTTGGCCAAAGGCAGGCGCTCAACCACTGAGCCACCGAGGCATCCCTAGATGTAATATTTTATTTATGTGCACCTTGCATATTTCAACATGAATACAATGGATACATTATTCTAATGTGTTTAACTATGTATTATGTGCTATTGTACATTTTATATTTTATATCTAATATAATAAAGATGATTGATATTTGCTATAATTTCAGATGTAAATATATGTAGTATATTTTACAATCTGTAGTTTGTTAATATAATAAATATTATTTTTCAAACATTTAAGTAACTAAAATATTGTATATACCTTACATATAGAATTTTACTTTTTTACTTTTAGGAAATGATGTGGATATTAACCCTTTATCAGATATAGCATTTGCAAATACCTTCTTCCATTCAGTAGGTTGCCTTTTAGTTTTGTTAATGGTTTTTTTTTTCACTGTGTAAAAGCATTTTATTTTGATGTATTTCCAATAGTTTAATTTTGTTTTTGCTTCCCCTGCCTCAGGAGACATATCTATAAGTTGTTCTGGCCAATGTCAAAGAAATTACTGTATATTTTCTTCCAGGAATATTATAGTTTCAGGTCATATTTAGGTCTTTAATCCATTTTGAGTTTGATTTTGTGTATAGTGATAGAAAGTGGTCCAGTTTTATTCTTTTGCATGTGGCTGTCCAGTTTTCCCAACACCATTTGTTGAAGAGACTGTCCTTTCTCCATTGTATATCCTTGCCTCCTCTTTCCCAGATTGATTGACCACATATGCATGGGTTTATTTCTGGACTCTCTTTTCTGTTCTACTGATCTATGTGTCTATTTTTTTGCCAGGACCATACTGTTTTGATTACTATATCTCAATAGTATATTTTAAAACCTGGGCTTGAGATACATCCAGCTTCGTTCTTTTTCAAAACTGCTTTGGCTATTTGGGATCTTCTGTGGTTCCATTCAAATGTAGGGTTATTTGTTCTAGTTCTCTGAAATATGTTTTTGGTATTTTAATAGGGGTTGTATTAAATCTGTGGATTTCTCTGGGTAGTATGAACATTTTAAAAATATTGGTTCTTCCAATCATGAACATGGAGAATCGTTCAATTTATTTGTGTCATCTTCAATTTCTTTCATCAATGTTTTATAGTTTTCAGAGTACAGAGGTTAATATAAAAAACATATAAAGAACTTATATAACTCAACACATAAAAACAAATGATCTAACTAAAAAATGGGCCAAGACCTGAGCAGTATTTTTTCCAAGAAGACACACAGATGGCCAACAGACACATGAAAAGTTGTTCAACATCACTCGTCATCAGGAAAATGCAAATCAAAATCACAATGAGATATCACCTTACACCTGCCAGGACGGCTAAAATAAAAAACACAAGAAAGAACAAGTGTTGGTGAGGATGTAGAAGATAGGAACTCTCATGTATTGCTGGTGGGAACAAACTGGTGCAGCCACTGTGGAAAACAGTATGGAACTTCCTCAAAAAACTAAAAATAGTGTTATTTTATGACTCAATAATTCCACTACTTTTGGATATTTACCCAAAGAAAATGGAAACACTAAAAAAGATATATGCACCTCCCTGTTTATTTCAGTGTCATTTACAATAGCCAAATTATGGAAGCAACTCGAATGTCCATCCACAGATGAATTGATAAAGAAGATCCAGTATACATACACCATAGAATATTACGCAGCATAAAAAAGAATGAAATCTTGACATTTGCAACAATATGGATGGACCTAGAGGGTATAATGCTAAGTGAATCAAATGAGTCAGAGAAAGACAAATACCAAATGATTTCACTCATATGTGGAATTTAAGAAACAAACAAAGAAAAAAAGAGAGACAAAAACAAAAAACAACAACCCTAGACTCTTAAACACAGAGAACAAAATGGGGGTTGACAAAGAGGAGGTAGATGGAGGGATGGGTGAAATAGATAAAAGGGATTAAGAGTACACTTATCTTGATGATCACTGAGTAAAGGCCGAATCATTATATACCTAAAATAATATCCTTGAATAAAATAGTAAGAATAAATAATGTGGATCATTATAGTGATCAACATATATGCAATTAATGTAGTAAACACTGTAATCATAGTAACACAGTACTTTAGATATAGAGATTATACCCTTACTTACTTCTTTGAATGATGCTGCATATACTATATCCAGGGAGTTTCTGATTGTAATAACTTCTTATTAAGTGACTTTCGATGCACCAGTACTCTTCCATACTTTTCACATGAAATAGAGAAAGGTTACTTGCCCAAAGTGTCATAAATAATAATGGATAAAGCTATTTGCATTTCATCTGCAGTAGTCTGACTCCAGAAAAGCTGATCTAGGGTACTATCTCCAGTGTAGTGAGGCCTTTGGGGGAAATGCCCACTCCATTCTACTAGCTTGGGAAGGCCACAGCCACTTAACTTCTATCTGGGGCCCTTGGAATATAATTTCATCACTTTCTTTAAGTTAGGATTGCTGGGGCTGGGCCTGCGCTGGGCTTGTGCTAGGGTGAGGATAAAGAGGAAAATGAGAGGCAGGTTCTCATCATTGGTACTGACAGGAAGAAAAGATGGAAATTCCTGGGCACTGGATAATCCTGATGGGAGAAAGGCCCTAGGATAGAATAATAAGCTTAGAGGATTTCTGTTTAAATCAATTAGAGCAATGGTTCTCAGATGTAATCCCAGACCAGCAGCATCAGCATCACCAGGTAAAACTTGCAGGACTGCACATTCCCATGCAACACACTAGACATACTGAGTTGAAAACTCTGGGCATCAGGTCCAGAAATCTGTTTTAACAAGCTTCCAGGTGATTCTGATTCACTCTACGGTTTGAGACCGACTGAATTAGAGAAAGAAAGGAGGAACAAGGTGGTGAGTCTTTGAATTGTTCTGGCGAATAGGGGTATGCTTTGTTTCCACCTGTGACCCACTGAGTCAGAGTGAGGACTAACCGGCCAGATGCACTGATGTCACCCAATTAACCAATGACCCAAGACATTCCTGTGCTCCTTAACCACCGTTTTCAAGCATAGGTCCCATTCTTCTCCCCCATCTTCCGCTTTACAAACTGCCACCTTGTACGACAAACAACAAGGGGGATGTGTAACACTGTCAGGAATTAAGCCCAAGAAGTTAAAAGCCATCTTTTTCCGTAAAAGCATTATGCACTTGCCTCATTTCCTGCTGACTGACTTTCTTTGGGGAATAGGAACCAGGAAATCTTGGAGGCAGGTGCAGTTATAACAGATGTTACAAAGCATGAGACAGCTCACTGCTTCCCCTGTTTGTTGTTAACTGAAATAGTTCCTCCACAGAAATCACCTTGGTTCCTCACAGAAAAATATCCCTTTCCTACCTACGAAGACAGTGTATTTCTCCAGGGAACTGCACTTTCTTCTGGTATCCCACACAACCTCATTTTCTGATCACAGACTGCTAGGGGACATTGATGTTGGTTTTGCTGTTTCTTCCACCTCTTATGAACTGGCCTTGACTAGGTATTCTCTCAGCATCATTAATGTAAAATTGCAATGACCAGGGACAGAGTGTCTCTTGTTAAGAATCATCCACTAGTCAGATGTTTTTCTTTTCAACTTTGTAACATAAAAAGACAAAAGAAGAGGAAACATTTTCTGGGATGTAACTTTTGAGAAGGCCCCTAAGAGTTGATATGCAGAAGCAAAGAAGGCAGAACAGAACTACTGCTCAGCAAACACCCAGTTTGACCAGTTACTTCATGCTTGCAAACCTGGGCAAGTTACTTAACTTCTCCTTTTCTGGAAGATGAGGATAAGAGCTCTTAGCTTACAGGATTGTTGGGAGGATTAAAACTTAAATTTTCAAAAGCTCTTACAAGAGTATCTGGAAAGTATTAAGCACCCCGTAACTGGCTGCAATCATATTCTTATAATTACTACTATTGACACAAGAAGCCATGTCAAGAGAATGACCCAGTTCCATTCACCATCTTGAACTTACTAGGACTAGAAGATAAACTAGACTGGAGAATGAGAAGCTAATGTTTATTTATTTATTTATTTATTTATTTATTTATTTATTTATTTAAAATAAAGATTATTTATTTGTTTATTTAAGAGGCAAAAGCAGACTCCCTACTGAGCAGGGAGCCAGAAGCGGGGCTTGACCCTGGGACCCTGAGATCATGACCTAAGCCCAAGGCAGACTCTTAACTGACTGAGCCACCCAGGCACCGTGAGAAGCTAATATTTAATAGCTCTCCTTAGGAGGCAAGAAAAAACGTGCCTGTGCTGCCTATTTCTTATGTTAATTAAATTTTCTGTACACATTTGTCTTAACTCCTCACCTGGATTAGCTGATCCCTGAGAGCAGGTGCTCTGCATTGGTCCTCTTTGTATGAACCAGGATACTAAGCACAGCCACTTTCATATCATACTAGATATAATTTTCAGAAAGACATTTTCCAGCCAGCCAGAAAGAATAATTACCTCTAAATCCTCACTCATCCTGGCATAGTGAAGTTTTACTTTTGATTGGGCTGTTTCTCAGGACATACCCTAGGTGCTACAAATGATGCTTGCGGTCTACACTGCTTGCTTTGGTGTTGTGATCTTCAAAGTGACTTTCAGATCAAACCACTAAGTGATAAAATACTTAGGGGCTACTTCTGGAGACACTGTGGGAAATTTTAAATAAGTCCCTAAGTTCATGACATACTGCTTGACTCCCTCCTCCCCAAATACTATCAGACTACCAGACTCAACATTATGAAGAGATTTCTGGAACAGTAGATGGTCCAGTGAGGAGTGCTGTGGTCATTTGGAAAATGAGAGCTCAAAGGGGGTGGTCACTGTCAGAATAGGCTTCATGAAACAGTTGGGAATTGAGCTGGATTTTCTACACTAAAAAGCCTGAAATTTCCCCACGTGAAATGATGAGCATTATTTCATAGCACATAGCCTGGCCTCCCGTGTCCAGGCTGGTTACAATGGGCACTTTTAACAGAGGGAAAAAAAATTCAGACAAGGTCTCATGACAATGACCAATAGAAACATCACTTAGTGCTAAATGCCATAACTTATTCTTAATTAAATAAACTCAGATCGGGGATCCCTGGGTGGCGCAGCGGTTTGGCGCCTGCCTTTGGCCCAGGGCGCGATCCTGGAGACCTGGGATCGAATCCCACGTCGGGCTCCCGGTGCATGGAGCCTGCTTCTCCCTCTGCCTATGTCTCTGCCTCTCTCTCTCTCTCTCTCTCTCTCTGTGTGACTATGATAAACAAATAAAAAAAAATTTAAAAAAATAAATAAATAAATAAATAAATAAATAAACTCAGATCAGTACAAAGAGCTTTAATGTCATCTTCTCACCAAATCATGCAGCCTCAATGGTTCATAAAAGGAATTTCACCTTTATAAAGTTTATCTTGGGATCCCTGGGTGGTGCAGCGGTTTAGCGCCTGCCTTTGGCCCAGGGCGTGATCCTGGAGACCCGGGATCGAATCCCACGTCAGGCTCCCAGTGCATGGAGCCTGCTTCTCCCTCTGCCTGTGTCTCTGCCTCTCCTTCTGCCTGTGTCTCTGCCTCTCTCTCTCTGTGTGACTATCATAAATAAATAAAAATTAAAAAAAAATAAAGTTTATCTTGAAGCTGCTATATTTAAAAATGTAAAGACACTTTTTTTATGTTATAAGCTCTGTGAAACCAGGTATTCTACTACTTCGTGTATTTATGTTTAAAAATTTTATTTATTTATTCATGAGAGACACAGAGCACAGGCAGAGGGAGAAGCAGGCTCCCTGCAGGTTCCTAATACAGGGACTCAATCCAGAACCCTGGGATCACGCCCTGAGCCAAAAGCAGCCACTCAACCACTGAGTCACCCAGGCATCCCACTACTCTGGTATTTTGCATATAAAGCTCTATGTTAATCAGCTTATCATAAGACACTTAAAGGCCTGCTGGAAATCGCTGTGGCCCTAAACCATTCATTTCAGCATCTGGAGAGCTTGGGTTCTATCTTACTTATCATTGCCCTCCAGCACTGCTACACACCAGGCACTATATGTATAGTAAAAGAATTAATTAAGTTAATTAATTAATTAATTAATTTAAATTCAGTTTAGATTTATTATTGTGTATTTTACCGAATTCTGTTTTTGAAAGCTTATAGATACATATAATATTTTGGGTTTTGCTTATAACTTGTACTTCATATCAAGCATAAAAGGTAACAAGAATATCCAATTAAACTAATCATATTTGATAACAAAAATTCATTACAAAAATTCAAACCAACCAGCCAAAACAATATTGATCATGATTATTATTATTATAATTCTACCAGCTTATAGCTCAGACTATAATTTGAAAAATGTCTGAGTATTTTCCCACTTGTGCCAGGATATTTAAAGGCAAGTTCAGATGTCCTTTGCTTTCTCTTTTACTTAAGATAAAATTTTTTCTTCGTTTGCAGTATAACTCTGTCAGAACAGAATTCGGTTCCATTATGTCTCTGTTATATTGTGTGTGTGTTTGTTATGTCTTAAAATGATAATCCAGTGGTTTCTAATGACTTATTAGAATTCCATACAGAGCTTACAGTATGAAAAGTATAGTCATTTGGGCTTCCACCCACAATCAACTGAATTGGAACTTTTAATGGTTAAGGCTGACAAAATGCAAGACACCCAGTTAAATCTGAATTTCAGATAAACAGCAAATAATTATTTTGAATCAGGTACTCTTCATGCCACATTTGGGACATACTTACAAAAAATTATTCTTTGTTTACCTGAAACTTAAATTTAACTGGCATTTCAGTTTTCGGGGACCGGGGGGCGTTGTTGTTGTTGTTGTTGCTGCTACTGCTGTTGGTGTGTGCGTGTTTCCTTCTTTTTAGTAAATCTGGGAATCCTACCAAGAGTAGCAATGAAGAATCTGTATTATCTGTAGTTTTCAAGCTAGTTCTGTCCAAATTGGTCTTTTATTTTTTTCAAGTTTTCTTCTTCGTTTATTCTTCTTTTTAAAATCTCCATTTAAGACTTAAACTGAAGAGCTATCACACAAGATACATAGTTTTTAAAGTTGGAGAGTTACTATGTAAGAAACATTACCTTAAACTTAAGGGAAGCATTTTAATTATTTTCATAAAATGTCTGTTTCAAATGTCTTATTATTTAGATGTCACTTAACTTACACAGGTTGTATTCTTCATTTTATTTTTATTCAGAAGTATTTCATACTATGTCTATTGTTATTTTAGAGCCACGGCCACCAGTTTGGGTTTTGTACATGCTATGAAACACACAGCTGAGAATATAGGATATTTCCACCATGATAAAGTTCTACATTTTCTCCAGTGGAAGTAGCCCAATTCAGAAAGTTTTTCACATGGATTTAGAATGAGGAAAAGTCATAACTAGAGATTCTTTGAAAATTACCCTAACAGAGAAAAAAGCAGGTAAGAACAAATGGCCTATTAAGGCAAGTGCACTCACGGAAAGAATTCATTAATCCTTGTAGCTTGTAATAGGGAGTTAGGACTCAAAATGTGAAAATGTCAGAGCAGCACCATGAAATCCTAGAAGGACTCAGTAGGTGCAGAGAATCAAGATTGTATATGGGCAGTTGCTGGGAACCCAGGGTCTGGGAAACACCGCACATTCCAATACAAATCCCTGAGCCCAGGTACCATGGGAACAGCTGATCCTCCACAAACATTTGTTGATATGTGGAGATGAGATGGGTCCTGACATGCTGTCTGGATATTATGAGCAAGGTAAAGGGTAACCAAGGGGACCAGGCTGACAGCATGGAGCTGCATAAATCCCAGCTGTGAATTCAAAAAGGGTGCCTGGGCTTGAATATTCCTTTTGCCCCGAGCTAATGTGTGTACTGACCTCTGCTAAGGAGCTTGGAAATATTTCTAAGTAATTTGGTTCCCATAAATAGAATGTCCTCTTCAGGTGTTATGTGAGGAGGAACTAAAAATAATTAGTGCAAATGATCCTCAGACCCTACACCACCTGAAAAAGCTGAGAGAGAGAGAGAGAGAGGGAAGCAGAGAGGAGTAAACTTAGATTTTTTTTTTTTTTTTTTTTTTTAAGAAAGTGTTCTCTAGTGGGAGAAGCTGGTAGGAAGTTTTCCTGGAAAAGTTTCCAATAAATTGGACCATTCAGGCACATTCCTCATTGCTCATTAAAAAAAAAAAAATGTAAAACATAATTACTAAGTTCATTTAGTGTGATCACTAAGTGGTTGCTTGAGGAAATGTGTTGCAATTTGTTTTAGATACCTGGCTTTGAATACTATGAAATATCCATTTTTAAGAAATAGATACATTCTGTAGCATTTAAAATGCGTGCTTCCATCGTCTTTCTTGCTTCTGAATTCAGTATCAAACTGAAATTCTATGAGGGGCAAATTTCATTTAAATTTGGCAAAAGACAGCTTTGGTTCAGGCAAAAGGGAAAAATGTATAAACAAGTAATAAAATCACACTTCCTGAAGTGTTGAGTTGTGAAACTTTTGATGTAGAAAAATACTGGGTATTTATTGGGAGTTTCACTGATGCCTTCTAAGTACTCTGTGAAGTACAAACAGGAGACAGAAATGGAAATCTTATGGAAATGGGAAAGAAAAAAACGAAGTCCCCTTCATTTTTCCCTCTTTCAGAAATAACCATTAAGCCAGTCACCATGGATTGTCTCAGCTATTTGCCTTGGCCCCAAAATACTTAGGGAAATATACTGGATATAAAAAGTCATCACTTCAAAGTCACAGTATTTCGGTGACAAAAGCTGACCACAGTGACACACAATCATGAAAAACACTGGCCTTTGATCCATCTCATTTGGTGGGTTAAAAGGTAACTATTTTGGGACATGTACCTGGATATAGACTTTGGAGAGCCACTGGGGTTCAGACAAATCTTCAGGGCCAAATGTTTTTATTCTCCCTTTTTACTTTCTGGCCCTTTATAATATTCCATCTGGCCAAATACTTTTATAAGGTATCGTGTTTTCTCTCCAATTACTAAAATCAAAAATGAAACTAAAGACAGTACTACAAAATCTATAGAAATAAAAAGGAGTATAAGAGAGTACTATGAAACATTGTATGCCAGTGCATTGAGTAACCTAAATGACCAGTTCATTGAGTAACCTAAATGAAATGGACAAAGTCCTAGGAACATACCAAGACCGAATCCCAGTGAAACAGAAAATCAGAATAGACCCATAACTAGTTAGGAGATTGAATAATAATCAAGAACCTCTCAACAAAGAAAAGCCCTAGACTTGATGGCTTCTCTGATGAATCCTACCTAACATTTATGTAAAGAAAAGCAACATCAATTCCCCCCCTCAAACTCCTCCAAACCTTGAATAGGAGGGAGTGATTCCTAACTCACTCTGTGAGGCCAGCATTAACCTAATACCAAAGCCACACAAAGACAGTACAAGGAAAGAAAATTGAAGACCAATTTGTGTTGTAGATATTGATGTAAACATCCTCAACAGAATACTAGAACACTTAATTTGACAGTGTATGAAACCAACTATACACCATGATCATGTGGAATTTATTCCTGTAATGTAAGGATGATGTAACATAGAAAAAAAAGAATCAATGTAATATATCACATTAATAGAATGTAAGAAAAAACCATAAGATCATCTCAGAAGATATAGAAGCAACTGACAAAAATTCAATATCCTTTTATGATTAAAAAAAGTTCAACAAATTAGAAATAGAAAGAAACTATCCCAATATAATACAGCTCATATATGAAAAACTCACAGCTAACATTTTATTCAATGTTGAAGGACAAAAAAGCTTTTCCTCTAATGTAAGGAAAAGAAAAAAGAAAAACCATGGATGCTTACTTTTACTACTTCTAGTTAACACAGCCAGAACAATTAGACAAGGAAAAGAAATAAAAGATATTCAAATTGCAATGGGAGAAATAAAATTATCTCTGTTCAAAGACAACATGATTTTGTATGTAAGAAACCCCAAAGATTGCACATACACAAGTAATTGTACTAAGAAATAAATTCAGCAAGGTAGCAGGATACAAGAGCAACAAACAAAAATCAGGTGCATTCTTTTATACTGATGATGAACAATCTGAAAATGAAATTAAGAAAACAATTTATTTGCAATAGCATCAAAAAGAATAAAATACTTAGGAATTAACTTACTAAGGAGGTGAAGGATTCACACATGGAAAACTGTAAAATATTACCAAAAAAATTAAAGAAGACATAAATAAATGAAAAGGCACTGCATGTTCATGAATTAGATTTAATGTTATTAAGATGTCAGTACTCCACAAAGCAATCTGCAGATTCAATTTCGTCCCTGTGAAAAGCTCAACATAATTTTTTTTTTTGCAGAAATAGAAAAACTCATCCTAAAATTCATGTGGAATATCAAAGGATCCCTCAATAGCCAAAAGAATCTTGCAAGAGGGATCCCTGGGTGGCGCAGCGGTTTGGCACCTGCCTTTGGCCCAGGGCGCGATCCTGGAGACCCGGGATCGAATCCCACGTCGGGCTCCCGGTGCATGGAGCCTGCTTCTCCCTCTGCCTGTGTCTCTGCCCCTCTCTCTCTTTCTCTCTGTGTGACTATCATAAATAAATAAAAAATTAAAAAAAAAAAGAATCTTGCAAGAGAAGAACAAAGTTGGAGGACTGACACTTCTTGATTTAAAAATTTACTATAAACATATAGCAATCAAAACTGTGATGCTTAAAGGCAGATATATTGCCAATGGAATAGAATAAGAAACCCATAAATAAACCCTTGCGTATATGATCAAATAATTTTCAGCAAGAATGCCAAGACTATCTAATGGGGAAAGGACCATCTTTTCAACAGTGGTCTTGGGAAAACTGGATATCTACATGCAAAAGAATGAAGTTGCACCCTTACTTTACACCATATAAAAAAATGAACTGAAAACCAAACAAAGACCTAAGAGTAAAGTCTAAAACTATACAGTGTTTAGAAGAAAACATAGAGGAAAATTTTCAGGACAAAGCATGTGGCAGTGATTTCTTGGAAATGACATCAAAGCATGGGCAACAAAAGAAAAGTGATAGATAAATTAGACTTCATAAAAATTACAACTTCTTTGCCTCAAAAGACATTATCGACAGATTAAAAAGACTACTCACAGAATGGGAGAGAATATTTGCAAATCACATATGTCATGAGGAATTAATATCCAAACTGTATACAAAAGTCTTTAAAACTCACAATAGCCAAACTGTGGAAGGAGCCTCGGTGTCCATCGAAAGATGAATGGATAAAGAAGATGTGGTCTATGTATACAATGGAATATTACTCAGCCATTAGAAACGACAAATACCCACCGTTTGCTTCGACGTGGATGGAACTGGAGGGTATTATGTTGAATGAAATAAGCCAATCGGAGAAGGACAAATATTAATATATTTTTTAATTTTTTATTTATTTATGATAGTCACAGAGAGAGAGAGAGAGGCAGAGACACAGGCAGAGGGAGAAGCAGGCTCCATGCACCGGGAGCCTGATGTGGGATTCGATCCCGGGTCTCCAGGATCGCGCCCCGGGCCAAAGGCAGGCGCCAAACCGCTGCGCCACCCAGGGATCCCAAGAACAAATATTATATGGTCTCATTCATTTGGGGAATATAAATAATAGTGAAAGGGAATATAAGGGAAGGGAGAAGAAATGTGTGGGAAATATCAGAAAGGGAGACAGAACATAAAGACTCCTAACTCTGAGAAACGAACTAGGGGTGGTGGAAGGGGAGGAGGGCGGGGGGTGGGGGTGAGGGACGGGCACTGAGGGGGGCACTTGACGGGATGAGCACTGGGTGTTATTCTGTATGTTGGCAAATTGAACACCAATAAAAAATAAATATATTATAAAAAAAAGTCTAAAACTCAACAACAAAAAATAACTCAATCGAAAAAAAATGGTGAAAAACATGACTGGACATTTCTTCAAAGAAGATATACAAATGGTCAATAGGCATATTAAATCACTAATCATTAGGGAAATGCAGATCAAACCCATAATCAGATGCCATTTGACACCCATTAAAATGGCTATTATAAAACAAAACAAAACAAAAACCTAGAAAAACCTAGAAAACAAGTGCCGGCATTAATGTGAAGAAATTTGTTTTGAGCAGGAAGGTAAAATTATAGAAACAGTATGTAGAAACAGCCATTGTAGAAACAGTATGGCAGTTTTTCAAAAAATTAAGCATAGATGGGCCATCTGACCCAGCAATTCCACTCTGGATATATACACAAAAGAATTGATAGGAGAGATTCAAATATTTGCACACCAATGTGCATAATAGTATTATTCATAATAGCCCTAACATGGAAACTACCTTAATGACTGTTGACAGATAAATGAATAAACAAAATGTGTCATATCCATGCAATAAAACATTACTGATCCTTAAGAAGAAAGGAAATTCTGACACATACTACAATCGAGATGAACTCTGAAGACATTACATTAAGTAAAATAAGCCAGACAAAAAGGACAAACATTATATGATTCCACTTATATGAGACACCTAATGGGGAGTTAATAGAGATAGAGTGAGTTTGAAATAATGCAAAATTCCAGAGATGGATGGTGGGGATGGCTGTACAACAATGTGAATGTATTTAAAGTCACTTAACTGTACATTTGAAAATGGTTAAAGTGGTAAATTTTATGTTATGTATATTTTACTAGAATTTTTTTAAAGCCTAATAAAACAAGTCAGGGGTTGGTGGATTAGAGATTATCTTCTGACAAAGGAATCACGGTGCAATAGATGGACAGGCACCTATGTGATATAAAATTGTACCTCCCCATTTCCCAAAATTTTATGCACATAGGGTAAGCAAAGAAAGCAAGAATTGTGGGAACTGAAAAGAAAAAGGGAGGAAATTGGGAAGGAATCCCAGGGGAAGGTAAAGCTAGAAAAACAGTTTGGAACCAGCTTTTGAAAATCCTTGAATGCCACACTAAGAATTTTGGATTTCATCCTTCAGGCAATGAAAAGCCACCAGCTCTTTCAGCAGAAGAATAGCTTGACCAGACAAATATCAGGAATAAAACTCCTATGAAAACATGAAGCATGGAGCTAAACTGAATGCAGGAAACCAATTATGCAGTGAGGGAAGGGGAAATATAAATTTATGAGTGAGCAATTAAATGTATTTATGGAACTTGATTTTCTCAAAATAACGAGTGAGTTAAACCTTTCCTTTCTGGTATTTTTTTAAACGTGGAGGAGAAAATACCCACAGGTCTGAGGTTTAGGCTTTAAGCATAACCTCCATTCTTTCTAGCCACCCACAGGGGCATGGCCATTTCTAATGTTAAGATATGACTAATCAAGCTATGATTTCACTCCTGTGAAACTGTCTGATCTGAACAGAGGAGATCAAGAAAGAAACCAAAGACACTTGCTTTTACCTCAAATGAAAGATATTCTTATGATAATTTTTTATTTCATGCCAACAAATTATAAGAAGAAAAAAATGAAAATCTATAAGCATATGTACACATATAACATTTAAAATATGTCCCTAAGTCCTTTTGCAAAATATAATCTTGGATCCATGATAATTTGATTCAATAGAAAACAAGATGTTCAAGAAAATATCAGGCTTACAGGTCCCAAATATTCTTGCTGATACTTTTTATCTTCACTTCTTGAGACCACAGGTTAAGTTTCCTAATAGTTGCTTGCCCCAAATTTCCTCTTAGTCAATCTGGAAAGACTTGCTTTTTTTGATAAGGTGGCCTAACACAATGTAAGAGAGTTAGAGCATCATGAAGACATTGGTGGTCTATAATGTGAGAAATAATCTCTTGCCATTGAGAACAGACATTTGCCACAATACTAGGCTGACAGCATGACTCCCCTGGCCCTTCCCTAAAACATGTCAGCAGGGAGGAATGGCTCCTTGCCATACTTACATACCTACATAGGAGCTTGGCAGCACCCATTACCCCAAGATCTTGACACAGACAAGTGTCAGTTCGGACCACAGACAAGTGACAACTTATTTGATTTTGAGAGGGCACATACTGCTGCTCTGCTCATGGGGAAACCAAACCATCATCAGATGCTTAATGCTCCCAGCATCAAGTGAGTTCACATCATCAGGTCACAGTTTTATCACATGTGTCCTTTCTTTCTAAGTCACTTTCCATATTATCTTTATATATGTTAAATGGAATTATCCAAAAAGCGAAAACTACTAACACTAATTAAATGACACAGAATAAAAAAAAATCATTCTCTCTGTTATATGAATATCCTAATGTTATGCAAGCCCTATAGAAATCCAAAATAAAAGCAACAACAACCTTTAGAACCTGAAAACAAATTTGATTTGTAAGTAAAAAACAAAGCATATGCAGACTGAGAAGAAGATAGGGAGAGAAGCAGGGAGACCTTGGGGAGGAGTTGTAAGCTCCTCTAGGAGCAAACTCCGGAACAGGGATGTTATCACTGGCAGAACTGGGAGCTCTTCCATCTAAAATATACAATATTATTTGAATCTCAAAAACCTTACTTTGGGTGAAAGAAGCCTAATTTATATAAAATTCTAGAACAAATCTATGGTAGGAAAAAATCAGAAGAGTGATTGCTCTAGAGAATTTTCTAGGATGGTGGTAATGTTCACCTTGATGGAGGTGTGGGTTACATGGCTGTTTGCATTGATTCCATCCACTGCACCACATTTCAACTTTATCTCAAAGGAAATAGCAAAGTCTAGCTAATGTCCTTGCTAAAGTTTTAGGGAAAATATTCTGATGTCTTCATAAAGCAATTTACTTTGAAATATGTGAACAAATAATATGGGTTAATTAAAGAATAGAGAGATAATAAATGGATAGATACATGAGAAAGCAATATAACAAGAAAATATTTGAGGATTCTAGGTGGTAGGTATATGGGTATTTGATATAAAATGTATTCATTCACCTTGGTTCTATCAATAAATTTTGGAGAAGAAGCCTTTGTCACTCACTTTACTTTGCAAGAACTAGAGATTCATTTGTGTTAATAACCATTCTCTTTTTATAATGTCAACGCTTCTGGAAAAGATAAGGGCATCAAATCTTTGAAATATTTATATTGATTTCCTCTATGTTTTTTTTCTAATAAGTAGTAGTTTAGAATAGAAACAGAAGTTTAATTGTTGTTGACGGTGGTGAAAATTGTGGTAGGAAAGATGATGGGGGCAGTGTTAATGGTGGTGGCCAACCATTGTGTTTAGTTGATGTGGTTCTTAGGGCAAGGTCAAAAAAGGATAAGTCAGCATTAGAAAACAGAGAGTGCATAAAGCAAGATGGAAAAAATGCCCCAAATCAATTTCACCCATGTAAAATATTTGCCTTACATTGGTCCTAATCATGAAAAAGGAGAGTGAGTGGGCTCAAAGAAAGTTTGTGAATGCACTGACTGGAAGTTTCAAGAAAAAATTAGTATAAGTTCAATAAATATTTTACATTGTAGAGTGAATAGGTTAATGAATGACAAATGAACCTAGCAGTTCATGAGAACAGGAAATTTCCACTAAAACATCGGGTTTTGAGAAGAAAATCTGTATGTACATTTATATCCAATTCTCCTCCAGTATCGTAGAAAAGACTGATTTGTCCACCAGTGTCCTTAAGAGGTGCAAACATTAACTCCTCCAGGAAGACATCTAGTTAACTTGTGTGGGCACCAGGCCAGTTGAAGACAAGAGGTGATAAACAGTCTGCATTACAGCCAAACTGGACCCTTGGAAGTTAGTGTCTGTTCACCAACACAACAGAACGCTGACTATCATCGTCCCAGGCCCTCTAGGCTTCGCCCTCGGGGTGAAATGCTTGCTTTGTAACTCTTCCCTTACATCTCCAAGTTCTCATTCTTCATTTGTTGACTCTTTCCATGAAACATATCCTCATCTCAGTTACCTTAAAGCACGAATTTTTAAAAAATGGTCTCAGTTCTTTACCCTCCAAGTGTCCAAGCTCTAGTGCTCTCATGCTCCTGGGTCCACACCAGCCACTCCATCCTAAATCTTTAGAACTTGACTTCTGGTCCCACTTCTCTACCTACACTTTCTTACTATTGGCTAAATCTGTGCCATCCAAATCAGTAGCCATGAACCACAGGAACGACTGATTACTTGATATGGGGTTCATTTGAATTGGGATGTGTTGTGAGTTTAAAATACATGCTGAACTTAAAAGACAGCATGAAATCAAGAATGTAAAATATAAATCTTTATACCAATGACATATTAAATGATTTTTTACTATATATTGGGCTAAGTGAAATTTATTTATTATTTTTTAAAGATTTATTTATTTATTTATTTATTTATGAGAGAGAGAGAGAGAGAGAGAACGAGCAGAGGGGGAAAGGCAGAGACAGAATCCAAAGCAGACTTTCCCTGAGCATGGGGCCTGTTGCAGGGCTCAATTCCATGATCCTGAGATCATGACCTGAGCCTAAATCAAGAGTCAGATGTTTAACCAACTGAGCCACCCAGGTGCCCCAAATGAAATTTATTTTTAAACCTAACTTTACCTGTGTCTTTTTTGATGTGATTACCAGGAAAATTAAAATCACACATGGTGCTCACATACTAAATAATCTGATATAGGAAAGGTCTTAGCCATTTTCTTTCTTGGCCTCCTTGTAGCATTTAAGACTGTTAGTGGGTCTCTGCTTCTGTCCCACCTCCTTTAAAATTCTCTGTTTCCTTGTTTGCTGCAAAGATCTACTCCTTCTCCTTTCTTACTTTTTCATCTTCCCTTAAATGCAAGCAGCTACGCAGTGGCAGTGGGAACCGTACAGTAGGCTGTATCTCTCCAGAGCTGAAACACTTGAATGTTGTGGTTTATTACTAGTCCTGTTGAAAGTAACTCATGCTGAAGGAAAGGAGAGAGAAACCTTGTTACAGGTAACTCATCTAAGTTGCAAAGACAGGTAATGGTGAGAAGTGGGAGAACATATGGGATGGGGTTTCTATATTTTATACATACCCCTCTGCTCCCTGCGCAGAGTTCCATGGGCTCATCCATCTTGGTGAAATGTTCTTCTACTTCCACCTCCTGAATGGTTCATGATGCTATCTCTGCTACCAAAACCTCTCCTCTTTCCTCCACACCCCAGCATGGAAGAACTTGCTCCAGTTCTCAAATACTACTAAAGGGAACATTTTCTAGCACTGAGCGTTTTAAAGCCATTAGCGTGTGTGTGTGTGTGTGTGTGTGTGTGTGTTACTTAGCTTATGAAATTGAAAGTTCTTGGACAGCAAGAGCCAAATCTGATCATGAGTAATCAAGAAGCTAGTGAAGAAGTACCTCACAGGCAGAAAGACAAAAGAGAAGAGCAAATTAATATTGTCCGTATTATTTACCCTCTCCATATTAATTATCTCTCTCTTGCTGTCTTTCTCTAAATACACACACATACTCACATATGTATCTATACCTGTCTGTGTAGGTAAATAGATAGATAGATGATTGGTAGATAGATATTGATAGATGCCTCAGGACCATGACCAGGTTGATATGGATGGAACATCTCAGGGGCAAAATTTAAAGCAGTATCCTCAGGGCGTGCAAAGGGATCTCATCCCAGCCTTATCCCTGCATATCTATATCTGTATATTTCTCTCTCTCTCTCTCTCTCTTCCACCATTTACTAGATACATGCACTCTAGGCAAAGTACTTAGCTTCTCTCTGTCATCACTGGAGAAGTAACAGTACCTAAATCATGAGGTTGTTTTAGGATTAAATTGATTATCGCACATAACATATGAAAAACATGGTCAAAAATGTTCACAATGCATTAGCTGTCATTAATAATCATTATTACAATAATATCAAATTTGATTCACTTAAACTAGCCAACTTTTAAGTTGAAGCACCTGGAATTCAGTGACTAAAGTTGTGCTAGTCTAGAAATAGAGTTCATAGGACTGTGTTTATGCCACTTCTGTTCTTGCAGCAGTGAAAATTGGATTATACACTCTGAACACAGAAAAAAATAAACTTAGTTCAAAAATAAAATGCTTTATTTTGAAAATGGTAAAATCAAAATGGAAAAGTCTGATTAGTCCCATCTGCACTTATTCCCCACTAGTATTTGTAATATATGCCATAGATTTTTTTTTCTTTAACAGTGATCAAATATTACAGGACCTCACAAGAGCTTAAGTGCTGAACTTTAATTTTAAGCCTGGTATTTTTTCATGAGTGTGGGAAGAATTGGGCAGAGAATTGCACTTTCAGCTGTATGGAGGGCAGTGGGGTCCACTGACTTTATTTTCACTATTAAAACTTGTATAAAAATAACATTATTATGACACAGTGGAACCCCCTACAATATGTCGAAATGACTAAGAAAAGAAAATAAAAGGAGGAAAACTTTAAGTGGGTTTGATTTTGAAAGCCAAATATTTTTAGAAAAATGTAATGAAACCTGCTTATGACTTTCTTACTTTCAACATTTCCCTACATCAAATGTTTATCTTTCAAAGGCCTGGTTTAGAACACACACACACACACACACACACACACACACACACACACCGTGTGCATGGTATTGCTTTTTAACATTTCCCTTTCCTGGTCCTGGGGAAGGTATCATAAGGGACAGGCCCTAACATTAAAACAAACACACAAATAAACTACCAAGGGGGGGGGAAATAGCACATAGTTTCTTAAAGGACTTGACCAAAATTGGGCTTCCCTGGGGTCCGCTTTGCCCTGCTAGACCTGTTCCAGCAGGAAATGGCACATACGGGATCTTCAAGTATTGCAGCACTAACTGTGGACTGCTATTGTTGGGTCCTAAAGAAAAACTATGTAGGAAATGAAATTACCCACTCCCCCCATTGTAGGCCAACTCTTCAGAATATTGTCCATAAATCAGCAGAGGTGCTGTGGGCAAAGGTGCTGTGCCTTGCCTGATAACTCCGACTCTTGATACTCCCGAGTGCTGAGCTTCCCTAGATCATGAATGAGCACCTATAGGCAGAGTTATCTACCTGAGGCTTACAAATATATTGAAATACAAATTAGTGAAAGCCAAGGCACTCAGAGAGGTGTGCACCCTTAAGTAACAAAAACACCCACCAATTAATACCGGCTCATTGCAGACAATGAGCTGAAAGAACGCCCGGCGCTTGGCAGCAGCGTGTTATAAGCAGCAGTGGTAAGAAAGCCAGGAAATATATAATTAACGTCTGCCACTTTCCCAAATACTTAACTCAACCGTTTTCATGTAATCTATGTCCCAGGTAAACAGCAGATGGCGCTGTTCCCTGAGGCTCAGAGCTTGTCAGAGAAGCCTGTTTCTTAATACTGGTTTGTGCTTCACAAGACATACAGGTAGACTGTAAGAGACAGAAAATCACTTTCCCCAAATGCTGGAAACGCCAGATCTACTTGATATTAAGAACTGGCCAGGCAGTTTTGTTAACTGATAAAGGAGAAGTCCTGATAATTCTATGGTATGGAAAGCTTATCACTCATCTGTGTTGAAACTGGCTTTCTCTTTGACCTGTGTTGTTAATATGGTTTCCAAATGCAAATTTTGCTTTTCAGCCAGTCTGTGCTTCCATACAGCCTGGTGCTGCTACCAGTAATTAGGCAAACCCAGCTCGATCTCCAGGGGAGTTCGGAAATAAACAGACTTTTGATGTAATACACACGTGGAAGATGACTTTCGATTCAGTACTAATTTCTTGCACTAGCTCTCTTTCTTGAGAGTTTTTAACCACCCAGTCCAGAAGGGGAGGCAGGGTCTCCAATCAGAAACCCTTGGGAAAGTGTCTTAAAGTGACAGATTTCCAAGCTAAACTTCAACTCTGCTGCATCCAAAACTTTGGGTGTATGAATCTAAATTTTTTAATCTCCTCACATGGACTCTGATACTGCTAATCCACTATTTGACAGCAGGAACTAAATAATATACCAAACTTCCAGCAATATAATGAAGAATCCTATGATATTAAAAAGAAAGCTTGCAAGAAGCATGAATAAATTAGCTTCCCGAGATTCAAAAGGCACTATCATTCCTCAAACTACCTCTTGAAAATCTGCTTTTATGAGTACGAATGTTCATGGTTAAAAGCCATTTATCTAAATAAACTCAAGGAAATCATTGACTTTCAGGGGAGAAATCTGTGAATTAAAAGCTATAATGTTGAATCATTCTTTCCTATGATGTTATTGAATTTCCATTCAATATTCATTCACCACCTACTATACAATAAGCATTCTAACAAGGAGACCAAGTCCTCATCCTCAAAGAGCATACCTATACAGACTGGACAGGAAAAGATGCAACATTATAAACAAAAAACTATACTATAGACCATATGTAATTGAATGTAGAGAAAAATATAATAAGGGACTTGAGAGATAAAAAACAATGATGTATTCTCACATAGGGCAATTTTGGTTTCCTTCTTAGCAGAAGTAACATATTTTTAATAAGAAATTAAAGAAATAGGATGTCATTTGCTTAAAAAAAAAAAACCTGCCAATTATTTTGAATGGGTATCTTTCCTGGGAAGATCTACCAAAAATAGCTGTTGGATCACTAGGACTTTAGCTAAACCCCTTTCAGTGGTGCAGCCAGCTCCCCTCTTCTCCCTGGTCCTGCAGCCCCTGATGTACTGTCATATCTGTACAGCTTTCCTAAGAAGAGGAAATGGGCCAAAACTCAACCCCCCTGGGCTTGTTGCACATTTCTGTTGTTGTTTTTAAATATTTTATTTCTTTATTTCTGAAAGAGAGAGAGATAGCGATAGAGATAATGAGAGAGCACAAGCAGGGATGAGAGAGGGAAGCAGGATCCCCACTAAGCAGGGAGTCTGATGCGGGTCTTGATCTCAGAACCCTGAGATCATGACCTGAGCCAAAGGCAGATGCTCCAATTGAGCCACCCCAGCACCCCCACATTTCTGGTTTCATAAGGCTCTGAAACTCTATGTGGTGTCTGTCTTTCAGATTAGGAGGAACCATAGTGAAACACTCTAAATTCATGAATGATTTAACAAAATAGGTCTTGCATGTGTACTGGCAGCTGCTGGCACTGCTTAGAAAGTACTCCTTTTTTTTTTTCCAGGATCTTGTCTACCTCTGATGCCTTTTATGTCCTTTATAAAACTTTTGTGAATTACATTTTTTCCCTTTAAAAGAAATAGGTCCAGGATATTATAGCCTAGAGTTGCTTGAAGGACTTGTTCTTTTAGATTTATAGAATGCTGAAGACTAAGTTTTATTTTGGGTTGCCACTCCAACAATCAGTGGAACATATTCTGTATGTGAGACTATAAAACTCTATTTGGCAAAAGTTATTTCTCAAGGGGGTATGGGATAAAATTTTTGAGGCCACTATGCATTTCATATGCACAGGAATTGAATAATGTTCTGTCACTACAGGTTTGTTAGAGTGGGAGGTTACATTTGAGCAAGGCAATGGAGAGGATAGAATGATTCATTGGTACTGGATTAGAGTTAGAGATATCTATATTTTTTTCCAGTTTTTATCTTGTTTTACTCAGATCAAGTAAGAAAAATAAAAAAGAAAGATGGGAAATGTCAAAGGGCACAGACATCGTCTGAAAGAGCCATCAATGGCCAATGCTGGAACAATTTGAACAAAAACAAAACAAAACAGTATCAAATTATAATCCAAAATATAAAATCAATATCTACATATCCATATTGATCTAAATAAATAGAGAGACTAGAAAAATCTTTGTGCAAAGGAATTCCAAATAACTGATGCAGATAATCTGCCATCAAGGATGACAATAATAATGTTGTTCCATGTATAAATAAAGATGATTGAATCAATTATATAAGCATAATGACCATATGTGTATGATTGCAGGCTTAAACATTGACATCATGGATACCATATATAGCATATATATCATTTTTTGCATAATATGTACTATTATATAGTATGTATTTACTATGCTATGCAGTTAATATATAGTATATTATATGTATAATACTACAACTGTGTGTATATATATATATACATATATATGCACTATAAACTAAGTACTATGTATTATATACAGAGAGAGAGAGAGAGAGAGAGAGAGAGAAATAATGGTAATGTATATCCCCTACATGTCTATTTCAAAATACTAAAACAGTAAATCTAATACATTTCTATTGAATGGAATTATTAATGGAAAAAAGGTAATTCTAGGAATATAACAACTAAGGAAGAGCAAAGAACAGTCATAAAACCTACTAGAAATTAAGAAATTTAAAGAACCAATACACCTTTCCAGTACAAAGAACTCAAGTAAGTTGAGGAAAAGGACTCTAAGATGTAAAAATAAGAGAACAACATATGGCAAGAGGAAAAAATAGTGCAAATGGAGACTGATAACTAATGAATAGATACAATGAATTTTTTTTGCAATAAAATGAAGTACTTATACATGCTATAATATGGGTGAGCCTTAAAAACATTATGATAAGTGAAAGAAAACCACATAATGAAGGATTCAATTTATATAAAAAGTCCACAACAGAAATATCTATCTACACAGAGATAGAAGGTAAATAGCTACAAAGGTCCTCTATAGATGGGGTTGGGATGAGGGAAATCAGGCAGGCAGGAATGACCAATAAAGATATTGGGCTTCTTTTCTGAAGTGTTAAACATGTCTAAAATTGGTTGTGGTGATAATTGCCAATTCTGTGAAAATATTAAAAACTGGGATTGAACTGTATACTCTAAATACGTGAATTTCATGGTATGTGAATCATACATCATATCATTTACAAATTAAAAAAAAAAGATTTGCAAGACAGCTTGGATCCTTATTTTAAAATATTATGAATGGGGGATCCTTGGGTGGCTCAGCAGTTTAGTGCCTGCCTTCCGCCCAGGGCGTGATCCTGGAGTCCCTGGATCAAGTCTCACATTGGGCTCCCTGCATAGAGCCTGCTTCTCCCTCTGCCTGTGTCTCTGCCTCTCTCTCTCTCTCATGAATAAAAAAAAAAAAAAAAAACTAAAAATAAATAAATAAATAAAAGATCATGAATGTCAGAAAAGGCCTTTCACTTTAGAAACTGAGAAGAGAGAGGGGTGATATATGCAGATGTGAATTCTAGAAAGATAATTTTGGTAGTAGTGTATCACATGACAGAGAAGTGACATATCAGGACAGATTTAATATAATGAAGCCAAATGGAACCCGGGCTGTGATGGCTGGAGCAGAAAAGTGGGAGTGACATAATGGGCACTAGTAAGTAAAACTGAGAAGTCTTATCAGGTGTGGGAAGTGAGAAAGAGGGAGAGAAAGAGGGGAGAGGCAGAAAGAGAAAGAGAGAGACACACACACACACACAGATTTTTTTTTTGAAGATTTATTTATTTATTTTAGACAGGAGGGAGGGAGGGGCAGAGGGAGAGAGAATCTCAAGCAGACTCCCTGCTGAGCATGGAACCCAGTGCAGGGCTCAATCTCATGACCCTGAGATCATGACCTGAGCCAAAACCCAGAGTCAGAGGCTTAATTGACTGAGTCACCTGGGCACTCCAGTGAGAGATTGATTTAAAGAGTCAAATATGATTGCTAAATGGTAGTTTTAAAGTTCAATGGTATAGACAGATGGTATGAGGGGTGGGAGTGGAAAAATGTAAGAAACTACAGACTCAGCTTTGGATAAACTGAGTTTATCAGTATGGGGGGTGAGAATGAAAAAATATAAGAAGTTGATCAGCTTTAGATAAACTGTAAGTTTTAAACTGGGGGGGGGGTAGAAAATGAAAGAAATTGATAGTTTTAACTTTGGACAAAAATAAGAATAATATGGATAAATATAAGAATGATTCACCTTTGAATAAATTCAGTTTGGGAAACATTTTGGATAAACTATGTTTGGGATATTATGAATATACCCATGTCAAAATGTCCAAGTGGCTATGGAAACCTGATCCATATAGGTGAAGGAAGGTAAAACAAACAATAAACAAAACAATAAAAACCAACAACAACAAAAAAATCCCCAACCCTAAATGAATATATAGAAAAACTTAAAAGAGGTTGAAGACTTACAGAGCATCTCTCTGTTTGAGGAGTTGTAGATGGGGCCAAAGAGTGTATCTGACAAAGAGAGCTTAAAAGAGAGGAAAATTATAAAATCCAAAGGAAATGAGACTTAAGAAAGAAAGTCATTAGCACAGTTAAGGGAAAAGTTCTCTAAAGCTGCTGGTGAACCTCCTTAAGAGCAAATTCAACAGCAGTCCATAGATAAAGACAGAACTTCAAGGAATAATAGGAAAGAGGATGAAGCATGAGTGTTGTTTGCTCTTTGAAGAACATATATCTCAATAGAAGCACAGAAAGAACAAAGCAAAGGGAATATAACATATAACACAAGAAAGACTATTTAGTAGCAAATTGAGTCAGTACTGGTTTATTCTAGCTGTAGGACCAAAGGAAAACAGGGTTAGGGCTACAATGTTTTCAATCATCTCTGTCTTTTCTCATTTTGCTACCATCAATTTTCATCCATAAATTGTATCCAAACAAAGTGTGCATTTTAATAATGCATCTAAGTTATACATTTTATTATACTGATTAAGACATTTAAGCTACAAAGTATTCAATTATACATTCAAAAATTTTTACTGGCATCTACTGTATGTATGGTAAATGCAGTACTAGCTACTGATGCCATGATGAGCAAATGCTGACATAGACTCTTCATCATATAACTAGCAATCTGATACTGATTATAAGCATTAATCAACTAATTATAAAAATACATGTAAAGTTACTATGTTAGGTGCCACTTCTAGTATTCTAGATTATGGTGAATAATTTTTCTTTATTAAACCTTTATCCAATGTTACAATACTTTATATTTCTTAGTTGTTCATAGCTTTCAGAGAATGATTCTGAACCTCATTGAATTCTCCTATTATTAAGGTACCTCTTAGAAAACTCACATGGTTTATCAAACATCATGTAACTGCAAAGTTTTAAAGCCTGGCCTTGTATCATTTTATCATCTTATCTTCACAAATCTCTGAATATTAAAGAAACACCTGCGTGATCTATATGAGGTCTTCTGGAGGAGTAAAAAGCAGGAAAAATGTGATATATACAGGAAGGAATTTCTCATGTTTTCTTGGCATTGAAATTTTCCTGGAATGTTCTTTGGAAATGCATTATTAAAATGCACACTGCTTATATTTAAACAATGCTTTCAGATCCTTAACCCACGGGTTTTTCTGAAAGAGTTAATTCACAAATCTAAAGAAACAAACAAAAGCCTGAGGCCTTTTTCTCTGGAAAATGTTTTGATAGGCATTTCTAAGTTTTATCAACATGGGAACTGCAGCTCATGGACTTAATGAATTGAGAACATGATAAATACTAAGGAGGTCAGAACATGCAGTGAGTAGCAGATGTTGGATTAGGCTTCAATAACTCATGTCAGTGGTGAAATACAGCTCAGTAGAGATGGGTGTAGGTTGTAGGGACAAAGACATGGTCACAGAGGGAAGCTTATCAACAAAGCCCAGGAAAATACCTGTATAGCTGGCATCACAGTCAAGAAAAGATATTGAATAACGCCCATCAACATCTAGTACTTCCATAATTTCAATGGTGATATCTATGCAGATGACTCTCCATCTTTGTCTCTAGTCATCATCTAGCTCTTGATCTCAAGATGCTCTATCATAAATTCAGCTGGACTCACATTTTCTCTCTCAAGCCTGCTTCTACCCCAAGTTCCTTAAATTAATTCCTAAGTTATTCAAGAGTGAAACCTTAGCTCCTTGACTCCTCTGGATCCTTTGTAGGCCAAATTCTCTCAATCCTATTTCTATCTTAACCCGAAGATTGACAACCTCCTTTCTACAAGCATGACGATTTTCTTGGTTGGGGTCTTACTATCTCTTACCTACATTGATGCGATGGCCTCTTGACTAGTTAGCCTCTCTCTATTATCTTTCCTTTCTAATTCACTTTATCACACATTGTGAATTTAATCTTGATAAAAGGTTATAATTATTCATATGCCTGAACAAAACTCCAAATTACACCCTGCCCGCCTCCCCCCCCCCCCATATAAAATAAAATCTTAACTAGCAGCTTGGGATTCCGTAACATCCAATCTTTGGCCTCAAAGATGTTTCCAAACGTATCCTCTAACCGTTCTCCAGTTCATGTACCCAATTTGCCTATTTGCTATTGCTATGTTAAGTTCTACTTTTTTTCTTGTCAAGGTCCTTTTTCAGATGGTTGTCACCTCTGTTTGGAATGTCCTCCATCCAATGAATTACTCTATGCCAAAACCCTACCTATTTTCAATTCTATTTTTATAAAGCCTTCCAAAGCATGGGAATTTAGCCAAGTGACCCTTTCTTTTTCCCAAACTCTCATAGCCCATAATCTCTTTTAAAAAATGATTTTGGTATGTGTCTTAAGTCCCCCCTCCTGAATTTTACTATTCTCAAGGGTACGACTGGTTCTTACCCAATTCAGAAAGATCCACATCACTATTTCAGTGTGTCATGAATGACAGGCCACTGGTATTTCTGAGCAAGTGAATATTTTACAGATTCAAACACCGAGTTCTGTAGGAGCTACACAGCATGCCCAAGGTCACACAGCTGTGAGAGGAGGGCCTCACTTCCAAGTCCCCTGACTTCTCCCTTGTGGCTTTCGCCTTACACCAGCTGCCTTAAGTTGACCCACAGGTTTCAGCACATCCCGTGGGTCTTTCTGTTGTTTTTTTTTTTTTAACTTTTTAACCAATAAATAAATGTGCCCAGACATTGGTGAAAAACACAAATACATGTACTTTTTCTGTTTCACATAATGATGTTTTCTGCCCTCTAGGATCTCAGTTCCACTGAACACAACACCTCTGCTGTGTTTTCCTTGGATGCCAACATGAAATTTAGTTGAACTCCTCCTAACCCCTTGAATCTTGGACTTTGGGCTCTAAGTTGCTTGGGTTTCCCAGTTGCCTCACAAGTACTTTCTGGTTTCAACCCGGTTGGAAATATTGAGACAAGAGTCTCTCTCAGAGTGTAGTGTTTGATCACTTTTACTTTTTTGAGTTGGAGGGAAGCAAAGCCTTTAAAAACAAATAAACAACAGTTAATCAAGCTTTTGATCCTCCTCAAAAGTTTGAACTCCGTTCCAGTTTGAGGCAAAAATTTAGGTCAGCTCTCATTTTATTTATTTGTTTCAAATTTTTCAAGGGAGCCCTTCACCTAGGACGCCCCAGGGCACAAACACAGTAACATACACAAGCACACATACTCACATACAATTACCATGTTATTTTAAAATTCATCCACCTCTCCATAGAAGCACTGCAATTTCCAAACAGCTAACAATAACAATAACAATAACAACACAGCAACTCCAAAACCAACAGCATTTTATCAGCTCATCTTTCACTGGGACTGGCTCCAGTTGTTTTTGTGGTATGGTTTAAGTGATGATGCTAAAAGTTTCCCCTATCCTCAAATATCCCCCAAAGTCATCCTACCATCTTATGTGAAGCCCCCTCAACATTGGAAATGTATCCCTTTAAATGGAAACACTCATCTAAAAAAATCCTTTAATGTCCTAGGAGGGGTATCTTTAAGCCATTGACACCTCGTTGAGAATTAGTTTATAGGAGATTAGTGAGTGAGTCATGCTTAAGGTCTGGAGGAACTCTCCACAAATTTAGACACTTGCTCACTACCTCCCAAGCCCTTCCTTCTACAAGTCTGTATGTTCTGCACTTACTCAGTTCTGTTTGCTTACCAGGAATGCCAATCCCTGCAAATACCTGGAATTTGTTTAGCAATTTAAAGTTTCACTTAAAAGTTCACTTTTTGCATAAGTACCAGGATGGATTGCCTATCATGTGGCAGATCTTTATATTACACTGCTTGTTTACTTTTCTGGTGATTGTGTACAGAGGTGGTATCGTACAGAGGTATGATAAATATATATCGTACATCCTATCTGCCCAATTAATAAAGAGTTCTGTGAGTTCCTCAAGGGTAAAGGCTGTGCCACATGTATCTTTACATATCTAATAGCTAGTAAAAGATGCTGAATGGAGGACCCTTGTTTCTTGGATCTACTCTACTTTGGGCCACAACTAAAGCAGAATAGGGTGAAATTTTGGAGCTATTTATTGAGGTGCCAGTGAAAGAACCAACAGGAAGTAATCGGTAAGATGATGAAGGTCAACATGTAGACTTATCCTGAGTCACATTTGGATATAAATGAGTGAATGAAATCAAAGGATCTGAAAAGATGGATGGGTAGTGATTGAGGCCATAGGAATGCAGAGCGAAAAAGTAACTTACTTCCCCACAGATACAACAAAGACAGAACAAACTATGCAGAAGCAGATAAGTGAGTGGGTGGGAAAGGTCAGAAATTTAATGGCAGATTATATCAAATTTATCATATAAAGGCTGCATGCTATGTTTTTAGAATGCAGTATAATATATGTCTAAGGGCCAAAAGAAGAAAAGTAAAATTTAGGGGATGGCTTCCAAACGGTGGGAAAGGAAGCTGTCAGTAGAGAAATAAATTATTGGTATGCAGTATTAAGGGCTGAACTTGGCTGAACACACACATATTTGTAGTAGTACCACACAACTGTATTAAAGGGTAACAAGGTAATATTTGCCATGGTGATTAATTTGCCCTATTCCAATCTTATTTTGTGTGCATGAGGTAAGGGGGTACCCGGGCTGCCCTATTTAAGAGACTTTAAGGGATCTATAGATTTCCTCTCCAATCCCTCCTCAATAGTAAGGCAAAAGATAATATGATGCTGCATAAAGAAATAAGAATTGAAAGACTTGTACATTGGTGTCTGAGAATGGAGATCCAGTTAACAAGTGGCTGTAATAGATAGTTGATTTTGAATTTTTTTTTTTTTATTTGACAGAGAAAGAGCATAAGCATAAGCAGGGAGAGTGGGAGAGGGAGAAGCAGGCTCCCCCACTGAGCAGGGAGCCCTATGCAGGGCTCAATTCCAGGACCCTGGGATCATGAACTGAGCTGAAGGCAGACACTTAACCAAGTGAGCCACCCAGGTGCCCCTTAGATAGTTGATTCTCCAATGACATGGGTTTGAACTGCACAGATCTACTTTCACATGGATTTTTTTAAATAAATACAGCACAGCACCATTCATGTATTCTCTCTTAAAATTTTCTTAATAACATTCTTCTCTCTAGCTTACTGTATTTTAAAAATATAGCATATAATACATATAGCATACAAAATATGTATTAATCAACTATCTACGTTATTGGTAAGGCTTTTGATCAACAGTAGCCTATGAGTAGTTGAGTTTACGGAGTCAAAAGTTAAAACACTGATTTAAACTGTGTGCTGGTGGGAGTGTGTGTTGGTGATTCTAATCCCCATATTGTTCAAGGGTGAGCTAAATATTACCAAACAGGAGTGTGATGGAGATAGTGCCATACAGAACTATATGGCCATAAAATTTAAGGACTAACAGAGACATTATAGGTCCTTAAGCTGGTTGGTTCTTAAGCTGGTAAGACTCAACCAAGGCTGCATTTCAGAATTTCATAGGGCTCTTTAAGGTAAGATACTATGCTGAAGCCTTGCTCCTAGGGGTTTTGATTTATTTAATATGTTGTGGTACCTGGGGAACAATACTTTTGAAAAGCTTCTCTGGTGATTCTAACGTGCAGTCCTGGTTGGAATTCTATCTCAATTCTTTCTTAATCTGGGTAAGATTAAATCCAAAGATATTAGTGATTTGGCCCTTAGGGCATAGCTAGTGGCAGGGGAAAAAAGAAACCTTTCTCTTTACCACAGAGATTTGGACAGACCACAAGACAGGCCATTTATCTCCTGAAATGTGACTGCTCTCCACCTTGCAAGTTTGTTTTTAAAGTCGCATGGTAAAATAGTAATTAGATACTACTATACACCTATTAAAATGGCCAAAATCCCAAACACTAATACTACCAAATGCTTCCACCTTCTGCTGATGGGAAATCAAAATGATAAAGCCACTTTAAAAGATAATTTAGCAGTTTCTATAAAACTAAACATACTCCGTATAATCCATTCCTTGGTTTACCCAGTTGAGTTGATTATTGATGTCCACACAAAACTCTGCACACAAATGTTTATAGCAACTTTACTTGTAATTGCCAAAACTTGGAAACAACCAAGATGTCCTTCAGTAGATGAACTGATAAACTCTAGAATGTCCAGAAAATGCAATATTATTCATCACTAAAAAAAATGAGCTATCAAGCCATGAAAATATATGTGAGATACTTAAATGCATATTAATAAGTGAAATAAGCCACCATGAAAAGGCTACATACTGTACGTTTCCAACAATATGACATTCTGGAATAGGTAAAACTATGAGACAGCAAAAATATTAGCAGCTTCTAAGGACTGAGGGCAAAAGGTGGAGAGGGTTGATTAGGCAAAGCACAGAGAATTTTTAGGGAAGTGAAACCACTCTGTATGATAGTATAGTAATAAATACATTTCCATACATTTGTCCAAGCCTATAGAATGTACAACACTATGAGTGAAACCTAGTGTAAACTATGACTTTGGGTGATAATGATATGTGAATGTAGATTCATCAATTGTTACCACTCTGCTGGGAAATGTTGATATCAGGGCAATGTTTGCATATGTGATAGTAGGGGTTTTACAAGGAATCTCTGTATCTTCTTACTTTTTCCATGAACTTTAAATTGATCCAAAAAACAAAGTCTGTTTAAAAAAATCATATGGAAATAGGGGGATCCCTGGGAAGCTCAGCATTTTAGCACCTGCCTTCGGCCCAGGGCATGATCCTGGAGTCCTGGGATTGAGTCCCGTATCAGGCTCCCTGCATGGAGCCTGCTTCTCCCTCTGCCTGTGTCTCTCTGCCTGTGTCTCTGCCTCTCTCTCTGTCTCTCTCTCTGTGTCTCTAATGGATAAATAAAATCTTAAAAAAAAAAAAAAAAGGAAATTAAAAGTCACAGTATCCTGAGAGAGCAGCCTATTGGGGTTCTCAAAAATCCACCAGTCTTCTCACTGCTTATCACTTTACACTGCAGAGTCTCTCATGCTCCTTCCATCATGAGACTACTTCCCATATACTAAGTGTGAGAAGTTCCACAACTGCTTAGGACAGGATGAACCTTTTCAGCAACCATTAAAAGAAGCAGCTGTGGAATGATTGCTAAGAACTGACCAGACAGTATTTTTTTCAATATTAAAGCATACCAGAAATATAAGTTACCATTTTCGGATCAAGAGTAATGGTTGCCATAGCTAGACAGACCAAACTTATTATTTATTGCCTGATAGGGAGGGAGGGAGGGATGGAGTTGGGGGAGGGAAGGAAAGTGGGAGGTAGAAAAGACAGAACAGAAACTATATAGAGGAAAACAAATGCAAGCTAAACATGAAATGCTTTTCAAGCTCATCTGGTGCCTAGAGCCAGGCCATCATTTGCATGGACTACTATGTGGATAACCCAATTGCTGTCACATATGAATCATACTCTCTTCTCCAATGACAGCCATATCCAAACTTTGGAAATGCAGCAATAGAAAACACCTAGACTGACTTTCAAAAATATCCCTCATCCAACCCTGGAAACTGAAGATCAGTGGGACCCCCAAGAAATAGTGATGATAAAGCCAACATTAAATAAGCCTCTTTTAGTTAAGGTATTTTAGAGGCAATCAAAGATGGATTTGTCACAAAGACAATGAAGCTTAAATTCAGGGTCCTTCACTTACACAAACCCTTTCAAGGCTCAGCAATGTTCTCTCAAAGTCATATGTACTTTTCTTTTTTAATTTTTAGAGATAGGGTATTTAATTACAATTGATTGTAACTATTTGTTTCCTTTCCAATTTCTTCTTTACCATAATTCCTTTCATGTTGGGTGGCACTGGAGTGCCACAGGGACTTGGGGGGAGGAGTTAAGTGAAAGTTGAGTTGGAGGAAACATCATTTTGGGAATATGAGATACATGCATGTCTTTTCACTGACTTTCAAGCACTGCTGATGTGTGGCTGGAATTCTGATGTAGGAGTCACTTCTAGAACACTGGTATTGGCCCCAAGCTGTAGGGCCAAAGATCATATCCTGACATGAATCTATCCTACGGCTTCCAGTACTAAGTCTATGTGGATGGTGGAGGAGAAATAAGATTTGAAGTGTATGCAGTCAGACGTTGGCCTGTGGAAGACTCTCCCAATATTCAGTTGTATAAAAGTATAAGCAGAGTAAATGTCAGGGGGAAAAATATTGAGATGCATCTGACAGTGAAATAATAAAAATATTATCTTCTCTGTATATTTCTCCATATATTTTATGATGCTGGTGGAATTTACCAACTTTTTAAAAATGAATAAATTTTTGTTATTTATTTTCTTATACAGATTCACTGTAATATAATTTTTTTATTTGGTTTCGATTTTTTTTGTCCTTTTGGAGAAGGAGATTTTCTTCTAAATATTTAATTTTTCATTGTATAATATTTAAGACATCCAAAATATGTAAAAGGTATATTATGGGACATAAAATAAGGGTTTATTTGTTAATTTGTTTTAAATAATGTGATATGCACATTATAAACATGCATATATGATCACAACATTTGGCCTTTGGTCTTCTCTCTGCCTCTTCAATTTTTGTTTTTGGGGAAGTCAGTTAGTATAGCTCTCAGTTTTTTCATACTATAGGTTTCAGTTTTCCATTCCTACTTCATGGAACATGTTTTTATGGTCAAGTGAAAGAAAGAGGAATATAAAAGAACAACGTAGATTATTTTTTGTGAGCAGGATGGGATTTTTCTTTTAACTGTGGTTGTCTTTTCTTCTTTAACCCTACCAGGAAGGGTTTTACAAAATAGACATTCTGTTCCCAGGCAATAACATTAGCAAGAGACAACAGGTAATCCAATCTTCAGAGTCTGACAGATATACTTTGATTTCCTTGGAGGATTATAAAGACACAGTACTGGCCCCATATGGTAGATTTAGGCACACTGATGCCTTTGGTCATGACCTCACAATATTCCACCAGATGGAGCCAGAGATTGAGGAGATGGCTGTAAAGGAAGAGACAAGAAGACCACTACCCATCTAAGGATGGTTCTATTTGAACTCAAAAACAACTTAGAGTTCACTGTGAGTTCATGTTAACCAAACATACTATGCTTTCTGGTTAGGATAACATTTGCTCCTTCAAGATATTGCAAGGCAGAAACAAAGGTATGCATTATAAGGATAAAACATTGGAAAAACATTTTATAAACTGTAAAATACCCTATAAATATGTTACTATCACTATTGTTAATATTTTGAAAGGTTTTACTTAGTAGCACTATATCTAAACGATAAGCTTAGAAATCAATCCATCATCACTAATTGGGCATGAACCAACAGGACATGAAGATGCAGAGAGAAAAGATAAAACTTATTTTTACAAAACTCACATTCCATGTGGGCTTATACAATGTCTGTGTAACCCAAATAATCAGGGTATGCCAAATGGTTCAGCCTAACCTTATGATCTCATTTATAGAAACATAGGATATTAGTTAAATGTAATTTAAAAGTACTTGTTCCCCTACAAGATTATTAAAGGGTTTACCTTTTTGCCACCTACAAGAGCACTTCTGAAAGAATCCAGCTAATCTTTTTCTACAATTTTTGTATCTCTCAGCTGCTCTAGTGCTTTTCTTTCTCAACATTTTCTTTGAATTTCCTACATGATACTCTTATTCCAGCAAGAATATGTGTGCTACTCAGGCTGGGATACTCTAGGATAGCTAGAAATTCAGCAGTAACATGAATCTATTCTTTAATATGCTTAGAAGGAAATGCACTATATCTTATGGTAAATCTAGTTCTTTACACTTTCTCATGACTTCCACTACCCACAACCCCAAAAAGACATTCAGTAGATAATTTCTGGTGACTAACACTCTCATATTACTGGATATCTAGAAAGGCTGGATTCATATAAGAAAGAACTCTCATAAATACTATCTTAATTATTAATCTGCTTTCATTACTTTTATTGTCATTCTTACTCCAATATCAGAATCAGAAATGCTACCAACTATTTTTGTGTATATGAGATGTTTATTGTAGACAGAATCCAGGTGAGAATTCTGACATGGGAAATGAAACTTTGGAAAAAATTATTGAAGCAAGAGGTTATCAGTAGATGTTCCACCTCTAGACAGAGACTCCCAGGTAACCCTTTGTAACTCCAGAGGCTTCTAGAGTGTTTTAGTGATATTATCTCCTCCAAATTAAACTGTAAACAAAGTCAATGTATGATTCTTTTTTTTTTAATATTTTTTTTTAAAAAATCAAATCTGGAACAGGTAATTTCTAGGTGTCTCATTAAAATCTTTTTCTATGTCCAATGAATAGACAATGATTAAAACAATTGCCCTGGGATCTAGGTGTGACTTTCTTTTTTTGGATTTTATTTATTCACTCATGAGAGACACAGAGAGAGAGAGCGAGGCAGAGACACAGGCAGAGGGAGAAGCAGGCTTCCTGCAGAGAGCCTGAGGCGGGACTTGATCCCAGGATCCAGGGATCACAACCTGAGCCAAAGGCAGACACTCAAACAATGAGCCACTCAGGTGCCTTAGATGTAACTTAATTCAGTTAGAATTACAATGAAAGGAAAATCAAAATATAGAAAAAAAATAAATAAACAAGACCTCATCCAAGCTAAGCTTCTTCAAGGGGTTTGGAAAAATCAACATAGCCAGTAACTTGATTTGAAAGTCACCTCTTTTTTAGGGATATCAGGGTGGCTCAGTTAGTTGGTTAAGCTTCCAACTCGTGATTTTGGCTCAGGTCATCTCAGGACATCTCAGACCCACATTAGGCTCCCTGTCCAGCAGGGAGTCTGCTTGAGATTCTCTCTTTTCCTCTGCCCTCTCCCTCTAGGCTCTCCTCCCACTCCACCCCTCTCTCTTTCAAGTAAATAAATAATTTTTTTTAGAGTCACTTCCTTTTTTTATATTGCACTTTGAATGTCCCATCCTTACTCTAATGATGGCTGGCTAAAGCACTGGCCCCTCCCCTCCAGATTTCTCAATAAGAAAAATTTCAGCATCCTAAACAGAATACTTTCTCATCTGCAATTATCCTTAGGCTCCTGTTACCTAGGGATATGTCTGTCAGTCGTGAGATAATGATTTTAAAAAAGAATATTTTATTTAAAAATCCAGGATAAACCTGGATGGTAGAATGTCTATACTGATCCTTCTGGCTTTCTCTCTAACAATGTGAATTATTTCAGCAACATAACTGGTAAAGCACATTCTTTAGACAACCAAAATCTTCAGTCTGGCTGTGTTATCGGCCTCGGCATTTCAGATAATGTGCTCCACTGCTTTTATAATTGAAAAGTGTCACCCCCACCTTTCCTGTATTTCTTTTATCCCCAGTCCCACTACTTAAATTTCCAAAGTTCAAGATTTAGGAAAAAAACAGTCTCACTGTAGGGAGATTGTTAGGGAATAAACAAGCGGATAAATAAAATGAAGGGGCTTACAACCTATTTTAGGTGACAAAAAAAATTTTTAGAAAATGAACAAGTTATGGTCACTCTTCTAGAAAGAGAGACTCCTTTCTCCTATTTTTCATCTCTCCACACTATTAGAAGGAATTTCTCTTTCCAGGAGGCACAGAAGGTAAACTCTTTTCTTTACCTTTTTTACTAGGATTCTGCTATGGGAGTTGCCAACTCTCCTGTTCAGTTCTTAAATGTCTTCCTCCATTTTATAATATGTCAATGTAGCAAAAGCTGAATGCTCACAAAAGCAAAAACTTGGATTAGATTACAAAGCACCATCTTCTTTTGAATCCCATTGGAAACAATTTGGCATAAATTAAAACAGGCTGGAAATTAGCTCATGATCTAAATTTATTTAAGCTCACTTTCCCAAATATCTGTGTCTAAATCTCTCTATATATGTATATAACCTATACCTGTATATATACATGTATGTGTATATATATAATACACACATATACACATACAAAAACACAAAAACAAAACTTGTTTTTGTGAGGATTTTAAGATGAAATATATATGTAGTATGTATTTTTGTTGGACTTTTAGGAAAAAGGGAATTTATTTATTAGAGAAAAGTCATCTGTGAATTACTCTTCTTAAATTAGTATGTTTGACATTAACTCTTTTGATTGAAACATGCTTTCTTTCACATAATTAGTGGACTCTATGCTTTAGGGTCAATTCAAGTAGCATTTTAAGAGCCTAAAGTTGGGACACCTGAGTGGCTCAACGGTTTGGCACCTGCCTTCCGCCCAGGGTATGATTCTGGAGTCCCGGGATTGAATCCCGCATCAGGTTCCCTGTATGGAGCCTGCTTCTGCCTCTGCCTGTGTCTCTGCCTCTCTCGCTCTCTGTGTCTATCAAGAATAAATAAATAAAATCTTTAAAAAAAAATAATAAAGAGCCCAAAGTAACCCTCTGGAGAGAGGCAATCACTTCCCAGGTCAACAATCACTTGTTTTAAACACTATCAGTTACCAGAAATATGGCCTTACACACGGCCATCATACATGATGTATGAATATATACACACATACATACATATATATATATTTCATTCTAAAATCCTCACAAAACTAAGTTTTCTTCTTTCTTAAAGTTTTCTTTGGATTTGCTTATAATTTTCCAATCCAGAATTATGTAAATAAATTATATCATACGAGGCAATATGTTCAAGGAGTTACTACATTAAGTAAGCAAACGTCATTAAAAAAAAAACTGTAAAAACAAAGTCCCTCATTCAAGGTTCCTTTGAAACATGTTTATCCTTGGGAATTCATTCACTTTTCAAACCTTCCTACCTTTAAACTGCTTCCAAGCTCAAAGAGCCCGGAAGGAATTCATATGCCTGAAGCTATACCACCCTGAGAGGATCTTCTTGAATTTTACAATTGTCAGGTGGGAGATAGGCAAAGGGGGCAGGGTTCAGCGAGAGCTGGAAGGAGACCTGTAGCACACCTGCAGTAGAGAGGAGTTAGGGAGTGGTGCCAATGACTCGGGTCTGGATCAGGCTTTTAAACTCAGGATCTGAAGGCTGTTGCTCATCTAAAAAAAAAAAAAAAACATATATATATATATATAAAATAAAACAAAAAAGCTTTTGGCATCATGTCATTCAGGGAAGGAATGTTAATCCTCTTGTCTGGCCTGAACTGATTCTTGAAACATTATAATCTGTTTGCCTCAATTTCACCTTTAAGTTGACCTGAACAGGATGCCTCTTCACTTCCTGTCCCAGGATGTAGTTCCTCCCCAACTCAACAGACCCATTAGCAGCTGTGTTCCATCCCAGGAACAAATGGCTCATCCAATATTGTTCCCTTGCTCTCTTGCAAATGAAAGTGTAAGCCATAGTTGGCTTAGTGGGTCACATTCATAAATATCTTGTGTTAGCTCTTTACCCTATATGGGTAGACACATATGGAAATGGTAAGCCATTTCCCTCAGAATCTAAACAGTGTTTGGCTCTTCCCAAAAACCTGGTCATCCAGATTTTAATGCATTTGCCATATACTTACATGACATGATACACTTTGTAAGACAAAATCCACCATTCATTCTTTGAGAAGTATTATAAAGCCTACTTTCCAATGAAATCAACAGCATTCTGGTGACAGTAGGCATTATCTCTTTTAGAAACATGGCACCAGGAGTCTCTCAATCTCTTTTTAGACCATAACCAATGACCTCTTGTCATGTTGAGGAAAAATAAAAGCAAACCTTCAGAATTCTCTCTCTCTACCTCCTTGTTTCTCTACAGGAAAGTGAACAAATACCCTGCCTCATATCCCCTAGGAAACATGTCTACAATAAACAGGGATTATATTTATATTAAGTATGTATCTACAATCAGACTTCAATGTGCAAGAAATGCCATTTTAAAATATTTTTCTTTAAAATCAACTAAATCGGGGACACCTAGGTGGCTCAGAAGGTTAAGCATCTGCCTTTAGTTCAGGTCATGATCCCAGGATCCTGGGATCGAGCCTCATGTAGGGCTCCCTATTCAATAGGGAGTCTCTCCCCTCTGCCTGCTCATCCTCTCTTTTTCTAGCTCTCTCTATCAAATAAATAAAACCTTAAAAAAAAAATAAAACCAGGAATGCCTGTGTGGCTCAGTGGTTGAGTGTCTGCCTTCGGCTCAAGGCATGATCCCAGGATCCAGAATTGAGTCCCACATTGGGCTCCCTGCGAGGAACCTGCTTCTCCCTCTGCCTATGTCTCTGCTTCTCTGTGTGTGTGTCTCTCATGAATAAATAAATACATCTTTAAGAAATAAATACATAAAAATAAAGTCAAATCAATTAAACCTTGACCTGACACTTCATCTGGTCCAGCTGGTAGAGAATATATCCTAGTCATTAAAGGAGAGCCCTTCCTTTCACCTAGTGTTACCCAAGAACCCAGAAGGCTTGTGTGCTGTCTGGTAAACAGAAGCCAGGGAATGTCCCTGTCAGTTCATCATAATCAGTAATGAAATCCCTCCCTTGCTAGGCTTGCAAGATTAAATGCAGGGCACCTACTAATTTTGAATTTCAGATAAAAATGAGTAACATCTAGCATAAATATGTGACAAATATTGCACCGATGTACTTAGACTAAAAAGCAATTCAATGTTTACTTGAAATTCAAATTTTATTGAGTGTCCTATATGGACCAAAACTTACAACCCTACTTCTTGTCTGAGTCTGCAAATCCTATTGATAAGCACTGGTTCCAAACTGAAAGCTGTCCGGCCCAAATTCAGGTTTTGCAAATTCTAGGAGGCACAACCCAAGCTTGCATTCCATCCTCTTGGATACAATACAGTAAATTTTTCACTGGTCTTAGCTTCTTTACTGGTCACCTCATACCCATACTTGTCTGGGAGTCAAGCTTAGAATCCAGGTAGTCCAAAGATAACATCTATTTTAATTCTGTCATACCGACCACCTTGGAGACAAAGAAGTACTTGAAATCGGAAGAGAGGAAAGAAAAATAAAAGAGATCACAACGCAAATTAATATCTCAATATAGCTTTCTGACAAATAGCAATTTAAGGAGATGCTCCACTTAATAAATATGACATCTTTCCTTTTTGCTTTTTTCTTTAGATTTACAAAGCACAGATCATAATTCAGTAAAAACTACGACACTTTTGAACAAACCATTGTGGAGTCTCTATACTTTCTAGCTTTATAGGATGGTTCTAAGGACCTGCAGGTGGGTTGAGGCTGACAGGAGTAGGGGTGGGGGAGATTGTTCTTGCCTTGTACTGAGTCAATAACTCTTTCTCTCTATGTGGCCTAGATTTCTCTCAATTTAACATAGAAGGAATAGAATCAAAGTCCATCTGATTTAAATACTTAAACCAGAACAATGCAATGAAATCATGGGTAGTAAGTAGTCTATCTTAGTTATGAAGAACAATTAGATTAGGAGTTGGGAAATCTGGGTAGGACAAGTTGGTGAACTTCTAATCATGTGATCCAGTCATCTAAACCTAAGTACATTCACCAAGCTTATAAAGGTGTAATCGGGTAGTTTAATATAATGGGATCAGACTAAGTAAGAAGCACTCTAAATATTCACCACTCCCTGATGGTAGGAAGACTGTTTTCCTATAGAAAAGCCATGGATGATCTTTACAAGTGTATGAAATAATGCTCCAGAATTTCAAGACTTCAGAAGACCCTCATTTGTCCGTCTTAAATAGTTGTGATTCATCCATGGCTTGCTCTGAGTGCATTTCAATTCTTAAAGGAGAAAGCAGGAAGGAAGCTCATGGTCTTACTGTTTATTGTCCTAATTCTTGCCAAATACTTCACCTAAGAAATCTTCCTTCTTCATGTAAGGCCTGATATGCAGCTATTTCTAAATTAGGAACTTGGTCCACTTTCTTCTGATGAGTAGGAAAAGTACAAGATCACAGGGAAGGATTAGGGATAGAGAGGTATTTCTAGGACCTTGAAACTGCTAGTTAGAAAGCTCAGATTGAGCAAATGCTGGCTTTCTCTCCCCTTCCCATTCCCTACCTATTTTTTAAATTATTTTTCTAAAATAACTATTTATTCTGCATTCCATCAGAGAAACAGGATATCCCAGGGCCAGTGGAAATACATACAAGGCTCCTATAGGTATTTTAAGATGTTGGAATCTAAAGAAACTATGTATTTTTTAATTAGAACGGGTTCAGATGCTTTGACAAGTCTTGAAAGAATAACATATGAGGCATTCCAGGTTTACCCTGCAGTCAAGCTCAGTATTTCCAGCCTTTGAAGTTGCTGATTTACACACATCTGTGATGGGCTCAGCTGGACCCACCACTTACAGACAACTTCAGAGTCACAGGCCCCAGGTCCACTGCCTGTAAAGGCTCTGATAGAACAGTACTGTTCATCTCCATATGCACATTAGAATCACACAGGGAGCTTTCCAAAAATTCCAATTTAGGCTGCATCCCAAATCAATTAAATCACAATCTCTGGGAGTGGCACCCAGACACCATTGTTTTTTAAATTTCCCAGTTGTGAGGTTAAGAATGAGAATAAATGAATTTTAAAGTATCAATGAATTAAGATTCATAGTAGACAGATCTCAAAATGCATTCTGAATGCTTACCTGGGATGAGGCCTGCAGGGGCTTAAAGGGAGAACTCAAATGAGGGAAGACAACCTCCTCAACCTCAGGGACCTAGGCACAAATGAAGCTTCCAGGTGAGGCTGTTGTTTAAGCTTCTAAGAGAGCAATATGCTTTCTATACAAGATGGAGGGAATATAAGGCAAAAAGTTCCTGAAACTCTAAACTTTAAACCCCATTCTATTCTGTATGGCCAGACTACACAACTCCTTAAGTTTCAGTTTTCTCATCTGATTAATAAGAAGGGGAGTTTTTAATCAGTAACTCTCAACCATGACTGAACATTAGAGTCATTTAGGGTATTTTGTTAAGTCCATATGCCCAGGCTGCACCTTGGACCAATTAAGTAAGAATATCTAAAGCAAGAACTTCAGCAGTGATTGACATTTCAAAATAGTCTCCGTGTAGGATTGCCAAACAAAGTGGATAATGCTAAGGTAATTGTGAATTTCAGATAAGCAAGAAATAATATTTTAGAACAAATATGTCCCAAATATTTTATTTGTTTCAAATACTTATGCTAAAATATTATTTGTTGCTTACCTGAAATTCTAATTTAACAGGGTATCCTGTATTTTTGTATGCTAAATCTGGTAACCCTACGCATGTGATTATATTATCACCAGATAATATAATATCTATAATAAACGTCCTATATAGCCAGAATGGCTGGTCTCTCTATTCATGGGCAGGAGCATCAGCTTCACTCAGGAACTTACTAGAAATGTAAATACTTGGGCCCCACCCAACACCTACTGAATCAGAAACATTATTTTAACAAAATCCTCAACCATTTATGTGTACATTAAAAAGCAATGCCTAGATGATCTACCACAAAATTTTCAAGAACCTTCCAGCCATCCTAGCCAAGATCAGAAAATTTAGGAGTTGCTGCATAAATTATAATGTGTCCCCAAGTTTTTAGAAGCTGCAGGAATGATTTTGCTACACTGTCTGCAAGAAAACTAGTTGCTTCTATTTTTCATGCCAACCCTAAGCTAAAATGTGCCTACTCTTGTTTGAGAGCTATGGGTTTTTTGTTTTTTTTTGTTTTTTTTTTTTTTTTGAGAGCTATGGGTTTGAGCTCAGACTACACCTCTGCTCACTACTTGAACTGCCCATGCCTGTTTTCCTCTTTACGTAGGCAGAGCCCGGATTTTGACCCAGATATTGCTCTATTTAGAGCACAAAGCTGGGTTGACTTCATCAGCCTGCCAGCAACCCCAAAATGGTGACTCAGATCTGACCTGTCCATGCAAATATAGTCCTTCTGCAGGGCAGGGCCTCCTTACTTTAGCTAGTTAACTGGGCCTTCACTGACATTAAGGACCTCTTGTCTTTCAAACATATATGTATATATATACACATATATATAATTATTATATTATATATTATTAATAATATATTATATATATTCTATCTATATCTATCTATATATTATATCTATCTATCATCTATATATCTATCCTATGTATCTATTTATCTATCTATCCATTCATCATTGTTGGTGCTATTGAAATAAATTATTTTTAACTCTTCCAAATTTAAAGGTACATAGCATTTCAGAATCTCCATAAGACACCTTAAGCCTAAACATTATTACACTCTAAGCCATAACTTATCAAACCCAACATTAGCTGTCCACTCTGATCTCAAGGTAAATCCAATTATAAAAATAAACACCAAGGATTTTGCAATTTTATACTATGCATCATAAGTGCATTTGTCTGAAAGCATGTGACTCCAACATCAATTTTGGTTTTCTTAAATATACCCACCTTGTTTTCCAATTACCAGGGTTTTGATTAAAGCCTAAGTATTCATAATCCCCTCCAACTAATATGAAATTAAATCTTTATGCTTCCAAATCATTTACATTAAACTCAAAAAGGTACTGTTTTGCAAGAGATGTTTGCTGTACAAAACAGTACCTTCCTTTCGCCTGCAAGTTTGCTAGGTTAAGGGCACATAAGACTCCAACCTAAAAAACAGCTGTTTAACTTGAAAGTTAGTGCCCTATAAATTCTAAAGCATTCTAAATAAATGAAGATGTTCTTTAGGATTCAAAATCTTTTTTTAATTAAAGCCTCTTTTTTTTTTTAGGATTCAGAATCTTGTATATAGAAACCTCCTTAAAAGTCTTTCCTTTTAGGGATCCCTGGGTGGCGCAGCGGTTTGGCGCCTGCCTTTGGCCCAGGGCGCCATCCTGGAGATCCGGGATCGAATCCCACGTCAGCCTCCCGGTGCATGGAGCCTGCTTCTCCCTCTGCCTGTGTCTCTGCCTCTCTCTCTCACTGTGTGCCTATCATGAATAAATAAAAATTAAAAAAAAAAAAAGTCTTTCCTTTTCTAGTTAAAAAGAGAGAGAGAGACTGTGTGTGTGTTTAAGATAACTGAGGATCTGCTTTAGACTCTGGATCATCTGGCTCTAGGCACTTCCCTTATAAAGACTCCATCAAAGCATTCAATGGCTAAATGCAATTTTTACTTCACTTGTATTTCCAAAGCAGAATAATATGCATACTCTTCTCACTATAGTAACTAACGGCTATAGTATATTTATTAGCATAAATATGCTGAAGTGGCTTCCCAATTAAAAGATAAATTACTAGTGCTATTTTACAGCTAGCAATTTTCTCCTTATGATTGGGACCAAGTAGATGACCTAACTTATATTATTTTTCCCTTTCAATTTAGTATAGTTGACAGTGAACTCAGTTCTTCCTTTCAGATCATGCCTTTGGCTGTGGAGTTCCTGACGGATGTTAGCTGGCTCCAACTTGCCCTCCTTGCTTGTTGAGGTGACAAGACCTCTTTGCCCCATGGGGACTAGAGCCATTCAAGCCAACACCCACACAGGGTGGGACTGATTCTCCCTGGACATAAATCTGCCAGATTGTCATCAGCTAGATCATCCCCCAACAAGGGCAGAGCAGTATAAGCAAGCTGAATCATAGATTACTTCACAGCTTATAGCTAATAAAATAACAGACTAAAAGGTTAATGCGATTATTTTCCTGAGCTTAAGACCATATACTAAGACAATTGGTTGAAAAGTGAAAAAAAAGTATACATAGAAATTCTATATATTCAATAACAGAGTAAAGCTACTCCAAATTATTTGCTAAGAAAATATGAATTTGGTTAATATATTAATATTACTTAAAACAAAATCTTAACAGTAAATTGTACATTTAGAAAACCCACAGTAATTTTATTTCTATGTAGGTGTTTATTATACAAATGTGCAAGATAATATAAAATAGTCAACAATAGTTCTTTTTGATAGTTTCTTAAAGTGAAAACTGAGACATTCTCAAATATCATTCAAATTCTTCACCTCTATTTCTTGAACTTCCATCTCCTTCCTTCCCTTGTTTTTTCCCCCAGAGATCAATGTGGCCAGTTTATATAGAAGTAAGAGTGTCTTGAATGGACACCAGAATATATTAATCAGACTGGATAAGGAATATTGTAGGGTAGGAAACTCAATGTTTTCTCCATGAGAATACCAGACACCAGAGGAACTGAAAACAGGAAATACGGCTGTCATGCCTCAGTGCCTTTGACACTGAAGAAGATGCTTTTAGAAAAGTGTATGACTCCAAACGTTTCTCCTATAAAATACAATGACATTTAACTTCCTCTGTATAATCCTGTCCCTAAAGTTGTGTGTGCTTCATTCCAACAAGCTTTAATTAGAAGTCATTCCTTGAAATGTTGAAGACTGTTCCAGTTACTATTGCTAACAAACAAATTAACTCAAAACTTTGTGACTTAAAACATGCTCATAATTGTATGAGTAAGATATTTAGGAAAGCATCTGCTAGGTAGTTCTAGCTTAGGGTCTCACATATGGTTACGGTAGATACCACTTGGAGCTGCGGTTATTTATCTTTAGGCTCAACTGGGTTAAATGTTCAAGAAGATTCTCTCACCTGGCTTGCAGTTGGTTATGATGGTTGACTGAGATTCAGCTGAGGCCACGTATGGCCTCTTCAGCATAGCAATCTCAGGATAGTCAGGGTTCTTATGTGGTTTCCAAAAGAAAGTATCCTAGCTGTAACACCTTTTATGATGTAGCACTAGAAGTCACACACTGTTACTTCTGCCATATTCTATTGGTTAACAGGAAGTCACAGAATAAAGGGAAGAGAATTAGACTTCATCTCTTGATGGGGAAATGGCAAGGTTCTAGAAGAATATGAAGAACATGTGGCAGCAGAGATATTATTGTAGCCATCTTTGGAAAATACTATCTGCCACAGATGCTGATGGGAGTAACTAAAATAGAATGGATTTAAATGGAAATAGATAGATAGATAGATAGATAGATAGATAGATAGATAGATAGATAGATGAGAGAAAGATAGATGAAGACAGATACAGACAGGATTCAGTTAAATGATTTGAATAACTATTGAAGATCTGGAACACCTGGGTGGTTCAGTGGTTGAGCATCTGCCATCGGCTCAGGGCGTGATCCCAGAGTCCTGGGATTGAGTCCCACATCAGGGTCCCTGTGGGGAGCCTGCTTCTCCCTCTGCCTATGTCTTTGTCTCTTTCTGTGTGTCTATCATGAATTTTTTTTAAATGAATAACTATTGAAGATCTGTCTTTAGTGATTCTTCTGGGTTGAGCCTCCACTCAAGATGCATCCCCTTCTGACATCCGTTCAACAAGAAGAGTTGGGCATAAGCAATCAGGTAGAGATTGTTCTAGTTACAGGGTTAATTATAACTATTAGCATCCAAGAAGCAGTTTAGGAAAGGAAAGATGGAGAGCATAGAAGGATGGAGTGAGGGAGAGGAAACAGAGGAAAGGGAAGGGAAGGGATGGGGAAGGGAGAGAAGGGGAAATAACACCTAGAGCCCTCTTTCTGCCATCATCTGGCCTCCCAGAAGTGTCTGTCAGCCTGTCAGCATTACCAGAACAACACCAGGACACAATAACTTATCAGAACAAGAGACTTCTCTCTCTCTTTTTAATGACCCATAGGCATGTTATTTGTAAACTATAATCACATGTCACATCTCTGCTATTTATTCCTTTTTTCCATTACTGTGTTATTGAGCCTACTTTTCCCCACTCCTTCACCTAGGTTTACCCACTGAGACTCAACTAAAAATTAAGAACTATAAATAAAGGAATCAATTCATTAATTTTTATCTACAGTCTCCAATATTCTAATATTGATCTCTTTCCAGTTTAGAAGTCATGAAACCTCACTGTCATGCTGGATTTCTAAAAAGAACTTTAGAAATTAATTTATTTATCTCTGAGTGTGTTTTTAAATTTTTTTATGTAAGTTCAATTTCATTAGCATATACTGTATTATTAGTTTCAGAGGTAGAATTTACTGCTTCATCAATTGCTGATTAGTTCAAGTGCCCTCCTCAAAGTGCATCACCTAATTATCCCGCCCTCCTACCCATCTCCTCTCCAGCAACCCTCAGTTTATTTCCTACAGTTGAGTCCCTTATGCTTTACCTCCCTCTCTGTTTTTTTGAAAAAGTAAATAAATAAATAGAAGAGTTATTGGAGCAGCTTGGTGACTCTGTCAGTTAAGTGTCTGACTCTTGATTTTGGCTCAGGTCATGATCTCAGAGTCATGAGATCAAGCCTCCTGTCCACATTCAGAAGGGAGTCCACTTTAGAGTCTCTTCTCTCTCTATCTCTCTCTTTCTGCCCCTCACTCTCCACTCTCTCTCTTGCTTGCTCTCTCTCTCTCTAAAATATAAAAAATAAATTGTATGAAAAAAAGAATTATCTCTATGTTGGAAGTCTGAAAATAATTTACTAGCTATATTCTCCTGGCCTGAGGTTTTTTGAAGGATACTTCGCTAGATTTCCTATTTTCTAATTTTTCCATTTATTCAAACTTGTTTTTGAACCATAGACCAACTATTTCTTTTTTTTTTTTTAAAGATTTTATTTATTTATTCATGAGAGACACAGAGAGAGAGGCAGAGACACAGGCAGAGGGAGAAGCAGTCTCCATGCAGGGAGCCTGATGTGGGACTTGATCCCGGGTCTCCAGGATCAGGCCCTGGGCTGCAGGCGGCGCTAAACCGCTGTGCCAATGGAGCTGCCCCTAGACCAACTATTTCTATAAAAGTGTTTCTTTCTTTTTTTTTTTTTTTTGGTCCGTTTATTTATTTATTTAATTAATTAATTTTTTTTAGATTATTTTTTATAAAAGTTTAATATTACCGTAAGTATTGACGAAACTATGATACCCTTAGTATGAAATTAAAGATAATTAGTAAAGATGAAAGTAAAGATAATTAATAGTGTCTTAATGCCAAAATTCATCTTTTGGTGGACTTTCTAATACTCCCCAGAACAACATTTTAAAACATACATATTTGTCTGGCATACATTTTTAATGGGAAGGAACCTGTAAAGTGTATTTTTAACTAGTTATTTGCAAAAATAGACTTTAACCTTGGATTGTCCTTGTTTGTAGTGTGCGTTTCAGGAAAATGAGGGAGGCCAAGCTGAGATGGGTCTGCTGGCCATGGCTTTGGCAGTATGGCACCCAGGACATAGAGTCCCTCTTGATAGGACTGTTGAGCAGACCAACTTTGTTGCAAATATGTAGACAGAAATGGGTTTTAGAGCAGCCACATCTGAAGACCCACAAGTCTGAGTGTTATACAAGGTGCATGTTCTGTTTTTGGCTTTGATTAATGTCTAAAAGAGAGAAATCCAATTGACTCCTGTCCGTGTTAATGGTAATTAATTGCTTGTGGTGTCTGTTCATCAAGTATGAGCGTGGAAACCTGTTAGTTCACTTACCACAGAGGCTGGGCTTAGCAGATGGGAAAAATATTATTTTGGCATGTTTTTAATGGCAGCACAATTTATTTTATCTCACTCTCTTTGGTGTGCATGAAAGGAGACTGCCACCTGTGCTTCGTGGAAGAGTGTCAATGGTTCGGACAGATTAATTTACAGCGTAGTACAGAATCACAAAAGATTGCTAGGGCAGAATTCACCTTTTGGTCCAGCATTGACATGAACTACAATTTAGCTCCATTTCCAAGGCCTGGAAGACTGCATTTGGGTAATTTTATGCCAAGTAGAATATCAGCTGTACTGTCTTTTAATCATGGAAAGTAGAAATTAAAGATACAGATTTGATTCCATACATCTATATACATCTGCATGCAGTATAAATCTGACCCACCTCAGTTGTGGCATTTGTAACTGCCTTTTCAAATGCTGGAAGCACAAGAGACATCTTGAATGATATAAAAACACATTCATATTTTCAGCAGTAATACTTTGACTATAAGGACATCATTTTAAAAAATTGAAAAGCATACCAATATTAGCATTATGATTTATATGCTACTTGCTACTGGAGACTTGGCATAGAATACCAATTATGAAAATGGTATGGTGCTAGATTTCTTCCTGAATTATTCCACATACATTATGCTTTGCAGGGAGCAGGTTTGACTTAAATGTAAATTACCAGGACTTTTTGTTTGCTCTTTCAAAGGGCTGTTTGTTGTATTACCCAGTGCTTTTCTGTTCTCTCATAGTTGAAATAATTAAGATCATTTGCAGTGCCTGGTTTGCTCATTTTGCCTAGTTACTTTGCTGCTATGGTCCGTTATGTCTACAAGGGAACACCATTATTTAATCCGAACATCTGGAATCCATCATGTGTAGTGAAAGACAAGATGTATCCTCAGTTTTAAGCCAACTTCATGATACAACTGATGGATGCAACCAATGTGTATAGGTGAGGAAGATTAATAATTGAGAAATGATTTTGTGATTAGGAGATCACAAGGAGACTTTTGTTTTATTTCATTTTTTTACTTTACTCTATTTTACTCTATTTTATTTTATTTATGGCATAGCAATCAGAATCTGACTAAGGGCAAATGTATTTGAGCCAGAGTCAAAATATTTGAAACAAAGAAAGAACATACATTTCCCAACTCTGTCTGGTCACAAACTTCTCTTTGTTGTAACTCCTTGATTTGGTTCAGCAGGGATACTTTCCTGAAGAGTCCCTGATATTCTTGGGACTAGCTGCAGGGAGTACCTACCAGGGATAATGGGCACTTCTCCCTCATGCCCACATCTCTCCTGTCTGCAAGAAAGTGAAGTTTTGTTGAAATCCAGGTTCATTTTATTTTAATAAAAAATATGTATGAAATCCAAAGCACAGAAACTTCATTTTTAACAATGCAAATCACCCCTATATTTATATGCTTTCTCTGGTCCTTAATTTTTTTTCTTTTTTAATTTTAAGAACATCTGTCCCTACTGCAGCTTCACTCTCATCAGGAAATCCAATTACAAAGACAGAAAAAAAAAAGTATAGCAGGTGAAGCAAAATACAGCAGCTCCACCTCAATACTGGGGACTCAAATGACTCCCAGATGAACAGCTGGATCCCTCTACAGCTAAAAAGCTAGCTCACCTGGTACAGAGAAAGGGGCAGTTGATGGATCAAAGTAGTAGAGATAACAGAGAGTGAATGATGTGGATATGAAATACATCAGGAAGCATAAAAATGCATTTGGCCAAGATTTATTTCTAGTTATGAACTGATGAAGAGACATAGTTGGGGGCGGGGACAGTCAAATTAAAAAAATAATCCTTTGGCAAGTTTAAACATTGCCTCTATCCTTTTTCTCTTAATCTGCTACCCAGATATGCACTTAAAGTAGGAATGTGGGCCTACTGGGGAATGGAATAGTTGAGAACTATTCAACAACGAGGAGAATGAGAGAAATCTCTTTAGAAGGGCCTTTTGGAATTTCAGCCAACTGAACCTGAGTAGCCGCACATAATTTAACATGACCTCTATGCCATTAGGAGAATTTTTATTGTGAGGATTTGACTCTATATTAAGGATGCCATCCTTCTTAAAAACTGATAACTGTGGAAGTAATTTATGAGATAAAAGAATGACTATTCTTCAGGTTTACAGGAGATTAGGATAGATAAGCACAGGATGAAGAATATAAAGCCCACGGGATCTCCTTCTCCCACTTCTCAAAGTCATACCCTATCCATGGAAACCACATTTCTTCTTACTTTTCCCTCAGGGACAAATGAAAAGAGGAAAAGTACCACAATAATTATAAAAATATGAAATATTAAGACAGATGTAGGTCTTTTTTTTCTGTTTCATATCTCATTATTCAATGAACTGAAAATGGTCTCTGAACGCTAGGGAATGTAAGATTCTTTAGTCCTGTCTCATTGATTCCCAAATCTTTCCAACAGAGCACCTCTATTGTGTAATATATGATAACCTCACCACCACCCCTTTGCTTCTTCCTGCCATACACTACTTATTAAACTTCAACTTTCACAAAAGCAATTTCTGGCTCAAGTTCATTCATCCTGAGATGCTAACTGGCTATGACTTTAATTTACAAGTCCAGTAACTTTGTTACCTGCTATTCTCAGGAGCTCCAGCCATGAGCTCTGCCTCATTTGATGGATCTGGTTGCCAACATCTTGACCAAACTCCTGATTTTAAATTTTAATTCAGCACGCTTAGGACAAAATGAGATTGCCAAATAAGTGTCTCATTTGATTTACTCTGTAAGTCATGCAACTGTTTGTCTCGATTTGTCAAATACAGTTAGGCAGTGGGAAATGAAAGAAGAAAGCTCAGAATGTGATGGTGTAAGTCCAGAAATCACAGACCAGAAATCAAGGAGTCTTCTCAGAGAATAGCACATGCCCAGGTGTCCAGGAATTTCCAAGTATAAAGCAAAGCTTTAGGAATGTGAAATATTCATTTTTTTCTTTGCTTAATCTAAGTATGTTTTTTACATACTGCCTTTTCTGGTAACTTCATTAAGCCTGTGTAATTACAGTTTGCTTCAACCCTAGGCTGCATCAGTATTCATTATTATCTATTTGGTGCATTGTAGCAGCATAAATATAACTAAATTACTAGGGTCAAACCATAATGGGAGCTGTTGTGATGGTAATTAGAAGAGAAGTGTAGTCTTTTTTTGGTGAAATTTGCAGAAATGCAGCATTGGGTGTGTGCTTGTAGAGTGCACTTAAAGTCAGGTTGTGGGTTTAAGGTGGTGAGATGATAGATGAAGGTACACCATTAATCACAGTTCTAGAAAACACTGGGTACCAACCCTCTTCTTTTCTCTCTGCAAAGAGCTCTGAGGTTGATGATAAGACAGAAACCACCACAGGGCTTAGAGTCAAGGTGCAAACTTCCATGCCCTCCCTAATTGTCATTGAACAACTAAAATGTGTTGGAAGCTATTTAAAAGAAAAAGAAAGAAATTAGTAAAAAAGCATAGTTCCCCACTCAACATCTCTATGTGGGTATTGAGGTCATTATGTACTAATTCAGTTGAGTAATCACTTGATTCTGTGTCTTTGTCCAATGAACTGAGTCTCTCATAGAACATCTTTAAAACGTACTTTATCTTAGAGAAGAATTATCTTTATTATCTTCACACATACCCATGGACTTGGAAAGCAGAAGCAGAGGTCTGCTCTGAGAAACTTCAGTTTGAAGCCTGTGTAAGTGTGGTGATTCTAGACTCACTCGAATTGAGATGTGTGAAAACACTTAGCACAAGCCCTCAAAATCAATAAATACCTGCTAATTAACATTTTTCAACAGAAACAAAAATTACAAGGATTCTAACAATGAAACATCTCATTAAAAACCCAACTGAGAGAAATTACAGTATGCCCATGCTATAAGAAATGCCCACTCTTTACACAATGCAGTTGAAGCAATTAGAGTCCACCTAGGAACCCTCAGTTTTGTCTCATTCCATGTTCTCCTGGGAATATGCTACACATATATACATGCAAAATGTTCAGGGTTACACATAGCCTTTTCTAAATTATGTCTTTTGTTCTTCATTCATGGCTTTGTGGAATTTAAAGAAATCAATTATTTGTCCACTCATGTAATAGAAGTTTCCAATTTGGAAAGCTGCTCAGAGTCAACAGTTATTTCTCCAATAACTAGCACAGAGCCTGGCATAGAGTAGACACCCAAAAACAATTGTTCAAAAGCATGATTAAATTACTAGGTAAAGCCAATGGGTGGAAAAGGCCCAATCACATATGAATATTACACTAAGAAACAGAAAAACAATTGGCTTCCAACTGCCATAATGGCACAGAAAATTGGGTCCCTGTCTCCTGTTCCTTTGACATTCCAAAACACAGAGTAACAATGTTTCCCATATAGCATAAAACAGAAAGGTTTGGAATGGTGAGTTGTTTATTAAATATATTATTCATGACCATCATTTGCCTATCTTTTTATATTGTTCATCTTTGGGGATTTCATAATTAATTAGCTATACCTTATTTGAGCCCTTCTTTTTTTAAGATTTATTTACTCATTTTAGAGAGAAAGTGTGCATGCATGTGAAAGTGAGGTGAGGAGCAGCAGAAGAGGGAGAGAGAATCTCAAGCAGACTTCCCAATGAATGTGGAGCCTGACATGGGGCTCCATCCCAGGACCCTGAGATTAATGACTTAAGCTGAAATCAGGAGTTGGCCACTTAACCAACTGAGCCACCGAGGCACTCCAAACTCTTACTTTTTCCTTAAGCAACTTTAAAATTAGTCACTTGTATAGTTTTTTAAATAAAATTAGCCAAACTATAGATTTTCAGATGTAGATAACTTAGATTGTATTTAGATAATTGAATTTTTAAAAAGATTGAAATTACATGCCAAAATAACTATTATGGCAGATTGAATCACTTTTTAGCAAATATTTGCTCTTTTCCCCCATGTTCACATTTTAACTTTCAACTTGGCTGTGTAACTTGCTTTGGTCAGTGGGATGTTAGCAGATGTTCCTTAAGCAGAGATTTGAAATGTGCTTGTGAATTTGGGCTTGCTCTGTAGCTCTCTGTTTTCTGCTATAAGAATAATGTATTTTAGTTTTCTGATTTGGACAAGGAGGATGAGACAGTTGGAGCAGACCTGTACTCAGCCTATAGTTCCGAGCCAAGGCCAGTCAAACATAGTCTACAAAGGCAGATCCCATGCTGGTCTAAAAAAATGGAAATAGAATATTAGTATTTACTGCTGTAAGCCACTGAGTTTTGTGTGTTTTGTTATGCAGCATTATTGAGAAAATAGCACACTAATAAGACTAGTCATAAACTAATACTATTTTACTTTTAGGCACTTCTACATGTAGGTAGGTACTGTAACATATGATATTTCATCAAAGCCTTACCACAATCCCATAAATCAGATGCTTCTTATATCCTATTTTATACATTTGAAAGCTGAGACACAGAGAGGTAAAGAGACCTTCAAAACAAGGCTTGACTCCAATCTGTATGTTTCTAAAGCTCATATTTTATATTGCTTCATTCATCTAGATGTAGCCAAATGTACCTGCCATACTCCCTGGTACCTAGTAAGTACTCAGTAGATACCAATTCACTTAATTTCCCTTTTCCTTTCTTCAGTTTTATTTACCAAGTTAAATGAAAGTATTTTATTGAAACAGGGCAACTAAAACCTTATGTGGAAATAGGAGGAGGTATCAGGCCTGGTCTCTTCTGACAGGGTTCTTGTAGTATGGTAGTGGGGGCAAAATAAGGTAATGTAGACATAGAAGTTATTACCTAATCACATTTTTAATTAATAGATTGACATAGTGATTGAAATAGTGTTTTAAACCACATGTAATTAATTTAAAAACTGAGTTTTTCAGTTGATAACTACATTAAAGGGTGAAAGAAAGAAGTTATGCTGTACTGATCAAAGTAGGCTTAATCTCTTAATGTTATCCCACCTCTCCTTAAATTGAAGATTAAGAGTTGACATGGGATCGAGCCCCATGTCCGGCTCTATACTCAGCATGGAGTCCGCTTGGGACTCTTGGACTCTCTCTCCTTCTCCCTCTGCCTCTTCCCCAACCCCTGCTCTCTCTTTCTCTCTGAAATAAATAAATAAATATTTTTAAAAAAGAAAGACAAACAGAATTATAGTCATTTACAAAGAGGGCTGAGGGAATTAATTATTGATGTCAAGAGGGCATGTCTACTGTAATACTGAATTAGGATCAGGAACAAGTTAAAGAATAAAAGAGAAATAAATTTAATGGAAAAGACAAGGAACAAGAACAGGATAGAGATCTGTCTTGTTTAGTTGGCTATTTCTACTTTTCCTTGAATCCTTGAAGTATTCAGTCAGCCAGAATTTTTATCACAAATATTTTATAAAACATTTATCACACACATTTCACAAATATTAATGCAAATATTTTAGATATTTATCACATAGCTTTTTATGGGCTTAAATAAGCTATTTGAGTAATTGCTGAAATAGTAGCATTACATAATCAGGTATATCAAAAATGGTAGCATTACATAATCAGGGATAGTAAATCATCTCAAAAATTTTCCCCTGTTCCATTTAATTCAAAGCTGGTTTTCTTTCCCTTGCTCCATTACCTGTTTTGGGAGAGAAGCTGGAGATGAGAAGGTTGTTACAAGCTTATATCTCGACGAAACAGATATAATTCTGACACTAACTTCGGCTTTATTATTGGAATTGAACTCAACAAAACTCTCTTTGTTCTTTCTCTGTTACATCACACATATAAAAATATGTAATGGTAAAAATATTCTGAAGTCAAATTTAAACATTTATATTAACTGACTTTTTGTATTACATAGGATTCTGATTCCACATGCCTAATCATATCTGAAATGAGAGTCACACGAAGATACCAATTTCCCCCAAAGGCCTAGAGAACCTGCTGCAGTCCTGCAACATGATTTAGAATAGGTGAGAGGAATTAGAAATTCAGCTTAGTTGCTATATATCAAGGTCTTCATGTTAAAACAAATGGGGCTAATAAAATTTACCTTTTAAAAATGGGAAATTAAATTAAAAATTGTAAGTACTGAAGATAATGGAGGCATTCAATAGATACTAGTGTCCCTCATCTGTCTTTGCATCTATCATTTACCTATGTGTCTATCTTTAAAATTGTAGATTGATAACCAACCTTAATTTACTTGACTAGATATTGGCATTCAACATGCCTGCCTTGGAGAAAATATAGCAAAGGAATATAGACTTTTGTTTGGACATTCTGAGATTGATATGGGCTACGTGATGTTTATACTTATTGGGTGAAGGTATTTAATCTCACTGGCTTAATTTTCTCATCTATGAGATAATGATTATAATAGTTCTTACCTCTTGGGGTTATTATGAAAAATAAATGAGCTAATACTTATTGTAGTACTTAGAATAGTGATTGGCATAGACCAAACAGCCAATAAGTATTAGTTATCCATTGTAATCATTTTGTTTCCATAGTCCTCTACATGATTACTCAGTTTTGACTTTTATCTTATTTCCAGATAAAAATGGGAAGAAGAAACCCTGGCGATCTGCACATGTGTGTATAAACAGAACTAAAGTAACTTAAAGAAAATCTTATAGTGTGCCTAAAATGATCAACAGTTCCTAAATTCTGAAATTTAAAATCAGTTCTTAGTAGTTCCTTAATTTAGTTAAGACCTTTTAGGCCTTAGGTTTTCAGATAGGGTAACCAAAGATTGTCGATAGTAAATAGTGCTTTCAGAAGATATCATCTATTAACAATAAAGCTGAGAGCATAGATTTGTTTTCCATTATTTTTACGTAATATTACTTGTCAATGACCTGAGCTATATTTGAACTGGCATTCTTGAAAAGAAAGACTCCCTTTACAAATCCCTTAAGTTCTAATGCAGTCATTTTAATTCACAACAGGCTAGAAACTTGTATAATTGTTCTCAGCTCAATACAATCTTTAACAGCTTTTGATTTACATATTGAACAGCTGTTTTGAATAAGAAGTTGTCTATCATGGATCCTTTTGTCATCTGTCCAAGGAATGTGTTTATAAATGGTTCCAATTAGAGTAATGAAGGATTCATGTGAGAATAATGATCAATAGCTAACCTTAGGAACAATATAAGTCAAAGACAGATGTAAACTGTGACAGGGCATAACAGTGTCAAGTTATCTATGGGGAATGTGCACAATTGCTCCTGGAAAACAAATGAAAAGTTTCAAGTCTTTGACTATTGGACAGAGTTTGATTCCATGACACAGAAGCATTTAGATTCTGTGTTAAATAAATCATTGACCCACACATGACCGAGACTATGCAGATTAATGTGAACAACAGCAGCCAGGGAAAAGGCAGTTCAGAGGCCAGCCAGATCAGGTCTTTATTGTGATTATGGACTGCACCCCCCATTAACCTTCAGGAACAGATGTCCATTGCCGTAAGAATGAGCCACGTTGATAGTGAAGTTTCTGTGCAAACACATTTTAGACTATGTTAGACACATCTGGTCAAGGGCTTTGTAATAGCTTTATTTATTTCTTGCCTGAACTGGAACGTCAGAAGCATGTACTCCACATTAAGCCAAGAGTTCCCTTTGTTCCACACGGCTGCCACAGCTGGAACTTTTTGTTGGTTGACACAGCCAGATCTTCTGTAGAGACCATTATATTCCTTGGCGTATTTCAGTGAGTTTGCATCTTTTAATCCATCTCAGCAAGCAGTGGGGAATTTGTAAGGGCCATGCGCAGGACTTCCTATTAAAACTACACAGGGACACCAGCTGGGAATGCAAAATTGATAGCATCTAGGTGGCCTACTACCAAGTTGGCCTTAGTAGGATGAGCTCTTTGCCATAGCACTATTCATTTAGATCATTTAGGTTTGAAAAAAAAAAAAAACCATCAAAACAGAAGTGGTTTCTCATTCTTATGTATTGAGGTTGCTCACAGATTATATCTCTAGCCAAATTAAAAGAACAAAAGAAATTTTGCTGCAGACTATAAGATCTGTGTATGATGCACAGTTTCATGAGGGTTACTGAAAAAACATCTGGCCTACAAAAGTTGAAGAAGAGGAGACCAGTTAAAACTAGGTTCTGCCTAGATTCCTAATGTAATTAAGGCTGGCTGTTTTTCCTCTTTAACCACATCAGTTGAAAGCCAAATCTCAATGTTCTATAGCCTTGAGGAGTAATAAGTTAAAGGGAGGTAGGGGGTGCTGAAAAACACAAGTAGATATTCCCAAATGTGCACCTAGAATAATCTCTAAACACATGCTGAATTGATTGTATCTGGCCTAGTTCAGATAAGTTCACTGCCTGCTTCTAGTTTTCAGGAACACACTGTCACAAACATGAGAGTAGCTCAACTCCAGCCATGGAGCACTCACACTCATTTTGCCTTTGTCATATCCTTTCCACTCACTTGACCCCCAATTCAGAAGAGAAGCTGCCCTAGCCTTTCCAATTGACAATCCAATGGTACTCTCATGGGTTTTTCTCTTCTTAGTGACTTACTGAACCAGTGATTAAGCTCTAATTTCTTGGCTTAGTGTTGGTGTAAATTATATTTCTGATAAAAACTGACCTTTAGGACACTGTCCTATAAACCTTCTCTACCAAAAGTGTCTTGGGGAAAAATATCCTCCAAGGTCTGCTCTGTCCTCATGAGATTTCTTGAATGATTGAGAAAGCCCCCAAACATTCTTTCCATTGATATTGCTAGAGCATCCTACTGTGAAGCAGATGCATAAAGAATTACGTTTCATTATGGTCATGCACATGTGTCTAACACTTTGTTCAATATAGATAAAACTATAAAACTCCCTTCTAATAAAGAGAACAGTCACAACATAGAAAGAAAGTGTTCAGTAATTCACAGCAAGAACCACTAGAGAGGAAACCTAGATAGATGGAACTAATGTGAATATGTATGTATCAAAGAACAGAATATGCATAATAAACAAGCAGTTCTGAAATTTTAACACATTAAAGTAACTTTGATCTCATAATAAGCAACACAGTAAAGTTGGTACATGAGGAGAGAACACAAATTCTGAAAATACAAAATCTAGATTCAATCCCAATTCAGCTACACAAGTTAAATGAATTTGAAGAATGTATTTCAGAAATCATATATAAGTCCTATGAACATCAGTTTAAGTGTCAATTGGCCTAAGTAAGCATTTTGTATACCAACTTCTAGTGTTGTGCCATTGTATTCTATTGTTCAGAAGCAAATTACTCAAGAGAAGGGGATTCTACTAGTTTGTGAATACCAGGAGAATGGGATCACTGGACACCATCATACAGGCTGCTTATCACAGCAATCTCATGGAAATGTCACAGATTTTAGAGTTAGATTTCCTAACTTCTACTTCCTGGTCCACTACTTCTTAGATATTTGACTTTGGATAAACTTATTGCTCTCATTGTGTCTCAGTTCCCTCATTTATAAATCGGGATATTACTTCTTTATAATAAATACTACCAAATTAATCTCATTTCTTTCCTAAGTAAAATATTAGCCAGTTTATATGTAGAGTTTATATATAAATAAACAAATATATATGTAGTTAGATAGGTAGATAGATGAACAGATATACAGACGGAACTTTTATTTCAATAAGTTATTTGACCAGGAATTCTTTAATACCTTTGAGGACAAGAAGAAAAGTGGGAATTCAGGATTGTCTAATAGAACAAGGCTCGCTTGAAAAAAAGGCTTCTAATGCTATTATAAAGGGATATATTCCTGTATCTTTCCTATGCAACAAATTTCTAAACCTCTTAAATAAATTAAATTAAATTAAATTAAATGATGGGATTATTAAGTTTTTGCACAAAACTAGAAGAATAGCTAATTGTTTGGATGATAAATTTAAGACTCCACATGATATTAACAGATATGACTGATGTGTCTAGCTAAATAAGATACTATTTAGCAAAGACAAAATTAAACTCCCTGTTTAATGTCAACTAATACATTACAAAAATATAGAACTGCACAGGTCTTCTGTCATGGCTCATCTTTGTAAAATAGAAAGCTGTAACATCAAGACAGTATGGTACTGCACAAAAACAGACATATAGATCAATGGAAGAGAATAGAGAACCCGAATGGACCCTCAGCTCTATGGTCAACTCATCTTCAACAAAGCAGGAAAGAATATCCAATGGAAAAAAAAAAAACAATCTCTTCAACAAATGCTGCTGGGAAAATTGGACAGCCATATTCAGAAAAGTGAAACTGGATGATTTCCTCACAACATACACAAAAACACACTCAAAATGGATGAAATATCTAAATGTGCGAGAAGAATCCATCAAAATCCTAGAGAAGAACACAGGCAGCTACTTCTGTGACCTCGGCCACAGCAACTTCTTGCTAGACACATCTCCAAAGGCAAGGGAAACAAAGACAAAAGTGAATTACTGGGACTTCCACAAGATAAAAAGCTTTTGTGAAGTAAAGGAAATAGTTGACAAAAATCAAAAGACACATAGCAGAGTGATAGAAGGTATTTGCAAATGTCTTATCAGATAAAGAGCTAGTATCCAAAATCTATAAAGAACTTATCAAACTCAACACCCAAGGAACAAATAATCCAATCAAGAAATGGGCAGAAGACATGAACAGACATTTCTCCAAGGAGGACCTATGAATGGCCAACCGAAAAAATGCTCAACATCATTTGCCATCAGGGAAATACAAATCACAATCACAATGAGATACCACTTCACACCAGTCAGACTGGCTAAAATTAACAAGTCAGGAAAGGACAGATATTGGCAAAGATTCAGAGAAAGAGAAACCATCTTACATTGTTGGTGGGAATGAAAGCTGGTGCAACCACTCTGGAAAACAGTATAGTGGTTTCTCAAAAAGTTGAAAATAGAGCTACCCTACAACCAGCAATTGCACTACTGGATATTTACTCCAAAGAACAAATGTAGTGACTGATGGGGCACCTACACCTCAATGTTTATAGCAGCAATATCGACGATAACCTAACTATGGGAAGAGCCCAGATGTCCAAGGACGGATGAAGATGTGGTGTATGTGTGTGTGTACACACACACACACACACACATACATATATATATAATGGAATACTACTCAGCCAAAAAATGAAATGTTATCATTTGCAAAGACATGGATAGAACTAGAGGGTATTATGCTAAGCAAAATAACTGAGTCCGAGAAAGACATTTATCATACAATCCCACTCATATGGGGAATTTAAGAAAAAACAAGGGATCATTGGGGAAGAGAGGAAAAAATAAAACAAGTTGAAATCAGAAAGAGATACAAATCATAAAAGACTCTTGATCACAGGAGACAGAGGGTTGATGCAGGGGTGGGGGTGGGGGAATGGGGTAACTAGGTAATGGACATTCAGGAGGGCATGTGATGTGATGTAATGAGCATTGGGTGTCACATAAGACTGATGAATCACTGACGTCTACCTCTGAAACCAATAATACAGTGTATGTTAATTAATTAAATTTATATATATGTGTATGTATATATTGTATATACACATATACATATACTGTGTGTATATATACATATACACACATACACAAAAACAGACTCAAATGGATATATATTTATATGTGTGTGTGTGTATATATATATATATATATATATATATATTTTTTTTTTTTTTTGGTATTACCACCACTAGTGTTTACCTTCATTAGCTTAGAGTTGACTGTGCTAGGGGTGCCTGGGTGGCACAGTGGGTTAAGCATCCAACTCTCAGTTTCAGATTAGGTCATGGCCATAGCATCGTGAGATTGAGCCCCACATTGGGCTCTGTACTCAGCTGGGAGTCTGCTAAAGGATGTATACCTTTCCCTCTGCTCCTGCCCCTGCTTGTGCTGTCTCCTTAAAAATAAATAAATAAATCTTTAAAACAAAAAAGAAAATCACATCATGAAAAGAAATACCAATATGTGTTTGAGTAGCCAATAAAAGTATATCCTGTGTTCTCTTTGATTTAATACTACCAAAACCCTAGGAAGAATACATAGGTCAGATATTTGAGGACCGTAAAAGATAAGTAATAGCACACAGATTTAGCAAGAAGATCATAATTTAAAGTACCACCAAGCTTGAAGATTAATGTTTTATTTTTTTCTTTCCAGTCTTCCCACTGTTTGACCATACAAGAGCAAAATAAACTCAAAAAAAGAAGGAAATAATAATTAAAAAATACAAGATTACTGAAATTTTAAAACAAACCAATGAAAAAAACAGGAAAAAAGATCAAAGAAATCAAAAGCTGGCCTTTTGAAAAAATAAATAAAATGGATGTGTTTCTGGCAAGAATGATAACAGAAACAGAATATAAATTACTCACAAATTAGTACTGAAATAAAGAATATCACTATAGATACCCATTGACTTAAAAAAGATAAAAGTAATGCTATGAACAGTTCTATATACATAATTTGAGAACTTATATGAAATGAACCAACTCCTCAAAAACCACAATTGTTCACAATTTAGGATGAAATAGATAACATGAATAATCTTAAAACTATTAAAGATATTTACTTAGTCCTTATTTTACAGCCCTAATAAGGAAGTCTCTAGGCCCAAATGGTGTTACTGGTGAATTCTATAAAAATTTTAGAAATATTTCCAATTCTAGATAGACTTCTCTAGAAATAGAAAGTGAAGGAATAGTCACCAACTCATTTTATGAGGCTCACATTACTCTAATACCAAAATCAGACAAAGGCAATTTAAAAAGTATACACCTTCCCTAGACAAAAGCCAATTTTAGACTATTCATTTCTCAATTGGAGTTGAGAGATTGATAACTGAAGGAAGATGGAACTATAGTAAAGACACTATGCTTCAGGAAATGGGAAAGTGTGCTTTTAAAATTGGAAGTAGTTGTTCCAAAGAAAGAGGTATCTTCATCAAAATTAATACCAGCCTTCATTTTTTTCAGGATTTGGGTCATAGAACAGGTAATTCAGCATGAAGTTCACAGCTGTCTACAGTGAACTGGAATTTGAAAATGGAAGGTTAAATGAATGTCTCACTCATTTTCAGGAGAAATTGTATCAGTCAAGATGCGGGGGGTGGGGGTGGCTGCCTGGGCATAAAGACAACAGGAAAGGATCCAGGAGCCAGATTGGACCCAAGGTTTTATAAACAGCCTGGTAATGAGACCGCTAATATATTAATTTGATTCTAGGTTATGTAAAGAGGAGTATGCCAAGAAATATTGGAAGTATGTTTCCACTTCTCGCCACAGTGATCAGGTTCTTATTGGTATATTAAAGACTAATTTTTTTCTTGCAACTAGAAAGGATTTGGGGGAATTTTTTTTATGTATTAGGCAAGCTTATATAAATGATCAAAGTTTATCAGGCAAATATTTCCGGTAAATAGACTAGCTAAGAAATTGGTATAGCCAATCAAGAAGGGAAATGTTTTTTTGAGTCAATGAAAGATTATAAACTGCTTTTCTCTAGTTTAGCAAAGACAAAGAAGAATATGCTTAAAGGAAACAAATAATGACAGCTTAATATAGGAAAAAATTGACAATGAAAACTGAGGGAGGCAGAGGATATGAATTTTCTCCTAATGGATATTTAATTAGGCAAGAACCAAATGATTCTGAGGATTTCCTCTAAATCTAGGTTTCTAATGGGAGATGGAAATGAAAAAGTTTTGATCTCTGCATCTGAAACTGTTCGCTGTTCTTTATTACTGTTTATTCCTTAATTAAATCCTTATGTACTACCACTCCTGGCAGATCTTTCAGTTTCACCCACCCATCCTTTCCTTTCCCTCCTATGATAGAATGAGTATTTAATGATTCCAATTTCTCATAATTTCATGTACTCTCTTCTCCCCCACCCCTCCAACTTGTCCATGAGTCACAATACTTCCTAGCTCTTTTCCCTGAAGAGAAGCTTATTTCCCCCACGCCTTGATTCTGAATGCAGCCCTGTGATTAGTTGTGTCCAATAGGATGTTAGCAGGTGTGATGTTTGCAGAGAATTACAAAACAGCATGTACATTTCTGCTTCTTCTCTTGTCCTTATACAACTGTCATGAGAACACGCCTGAGCTAGTCTACTAGAGGATGAGAGATATGGAGCAAAACTGTATCATACATTACACTCCAGCCAAGTCCATACTAGATCAGTCAATAGCCAGCCAACACCCAAGCATATGAACCAACACAGCCAAGATCAACAGGCTGCCTAACTAATCTGCAAGTAGCTAGGTGCCTCTTTGGAGGGAAACCTTGTTAATTTAGTGTTATTCCTCTCTGTCTTCCTCCCTGATGCAAGATCCTATTTACTGGATGGCTTGTATTGTGTCAATGTTGAGTATTTAACTGGTCATTTGAAGTCCTCTCTCTATTGCCACTTTCCATAATGTAGTTTATCACACTCATCTTTGGTAGTCACCTATTCATAATGCTTTTTTGCCAAGATGTTCTCAACTTCAAGAAATAATGCAAATCACTTTACCATCTCTTTGTCCACAATGTAAAGATACTTTAGGTGGGTTGTCATTCATCTTCTGGCATGAGAAACATTTTCATCTTTTCCCACACCTCTCTGAGACATCAGAAGACCAGAGTGTGAGACTGAGAGCAACTTCATTATATACTAGCTATACCTGTCTTGTTTCCATTTCTACTCTATGGATCATTCTGGCACAGAGGACATTTCTATGGTACTTCCTATTGCTGTAATCTCAGGATTACAAGCCTACTCTTGATTTGGGAACAAGCTTTTTCTGCCCTTGGAAGGCCCTCATTTCTGTCCA